>NW_024715106.1:0-24931 GCF_018991925.1 Homarus americanus
TTCTAAACGCCGTTAAATTAACTTTATATGGCGTTAACCTAACTTTAAATGGCGTTAAACTACCTGTATATGGCTTTAAGCTAACTTTTAATTAAATAACTTTAAATGGCGTTAATCTAATTTCAAATGGCGTTAAACTAACTTCAAATGGCGTTAAACTAACATTAAATGCCGTTAAACTAACTTTAAATGGCGTTAAACTAACTTTAATTCTCGTTAACCTAACATTAAATGGCGTTAAACTTACTTTAAATGGGGTTAAACTAACTTTAAATGAGGTTAAACTAGTTTTAAATGGTGTTAGACTAACATTAATTGGCGTTAAACTAAATTTAAATGGCGTTAAACTAACTTCAAATGACGTCAAGCTAACTTCAAATGACGTTAAACTAACTTTAAATAGCATTAAACTAACTTCAAATGGCGTTAAACTAACTTCAAATGGCGTTAAACTAATTTCAAATGGAGTTCACCTAACTTTAAAAGGCGTTCAACAAACTTTAAATAGCATTCAACTAAATGTAAATAGCATTAAACTAACTTTAAATGGCGTTTAACTAATTTAAATGGCGTTAAACTTGATTCAAATGGCGTTAAACTAACTTTGAATGACCTGAAACTCGTTTCAAATGGCGTTAAACTAACTTTAAACAGCGTTAAATTAACTTTAATTTTCGTTAAACATGCTTTAAATGGTGTTAAACAAACTTCAAATGGCGTTAAACTAACTTAAATGGGGTTAAAATACCTTCATATTGCATTAAATTAACTTTAAATGTCGTTAAACCAACTTGAAATGGCATTAAACTACCTTTAAATGGCGTTCAACTACCTTTGAATGGCGTTAAACTAACTTTAAATGACTTGAAATTATCTTTAAATGGTGTTAAACTAACTTCAGATGGCGTGCAACTAACTTTAAATGACTTCAATTGCTTTTCAAATGGCTTTAAACTAACTTCAAATGGCGTTAAACCTAATTTCAAATGGCATTAAACTAACTTCAAATGGCGTTGAACTAACTGTAAATTGCGTAAAACTAAATTTAAAAGCGTTAAATGTGCTGTAAATGGTGTTAAACTAACTTTAGATGGTAATAAACATGCTTCAAATGGCATTAAACTAACTTTAAAGGGCGTTTAACAAACTTTAAATGGCGTGAAACTAACGTTAAATAGCGTCAAATGCTTTTCAAATGTCGTTAAACTAACATCAAGTAATTAATCTAATTTCCAAATGGCGTTAAACTAACTTCAAATTGCGTTAAACTAACTTCAAATGGCATTAAACTAACTATAAATGGTGTTAAACTAACATTAATTGGCGTTAACATGCTTTGAATGGCGTTAAACTAAATTTAAATGTCGTTAAACCAACTTGAAATGGCATTAAACTACCTTTAAATGGTGTTAAACAAACTTCAAATGGCGTTAAACTAACTTTAAATGACTTGAAATTATCTTTAAATGGTGTTAAACTAACTTCAGATGGCGTGCAACTAACTTTAAATGACTTCAATTGCTTTTCAAATGGCTTTAAACTAACTTCAAATGGCGTTAAACCTAATTTCAAATGGCATTAAACTAACTTCAAATGGCGTTGAACTAACTGTAAATTGCGTAAAACTAAATTTAAAAGCGTTAAATGTGCTGTAAATGGTGTTAAACTAACTTTAGATGGTAATAAACATGCTTCAAATGGCATTAAACTAACTTTAAAGGGCGTTTAACAAACTTTAAATGGCGTGAAACTAACGTTAAATAGCGTCAAATGCTTTTCAAATGTCGTTAAACTAACATCAAATGGCGTTAATCTAATTTCAAATGGCGTTAAACTAACTTCAAATTGCGTTAAACTAACTTCAAATGGCATTAAACTAACTATAAATAATTGTTAAACTAACATTGGTGGCGTTAACATGCTTTGGGCCGGCGTTAAACTAAATTTAAATGTCGTTAAACCAACTTGAAATGGCATTAAACTACTGCTAAATGGCGTTCAACTACCTTTGAATGGCGTTAAACTAACTTTAAATGACTTGAAATTATCTTTAAATGGTGTTAAACTAACTTCAGATGGCGTGCAACTAACTTTAAATAACTGGTGCTTTTCAAATGACTTTAAAACTAACTTCAAATGGCGTTGAACTAACTGTAAATTGCGTAAAACTAAATTTAAAAGCGTTAAATGTGCTGTAAATGGTGTTAAACTAACTTTAGATGGTAATAAACATGCTTCAAATGGCATTAAACTAACTTTAAAGGGCGTTTAACAAACTTTAAATGGCGTGAAACTAACGTTAAATAGCGTCAAATGCTTTTCAAATGTCGTTAAACTAACATCAAATGGCGTTAATCTAATTTCAAATGGCGTTAAACTAACTTCAAATTGCGTTAAACTAACTTCAAATGGCATTAAACTAACTATAAATGGTGTTAAACTAACATTAATTGGCGTTAACATGCTTTGAATGGCGTTAAACTAAATTTAAATGGGGTTAAACTAACTTTAAATAGCATTCAACTAACTTTAAATAGCATCAAATGGCATTAAACAAACTTTAAATGGCATTAAACTAACTTCAAATGGAGTTCACCTAACTTTAAAAGGCGTTCAACTAACTTTAAATTGCATTCAACTAACTGTAGATGGCGTTAAACTAACCTTAAATGGAATTAAACGAACTTTAAATGGCATTAAACGAACTTTAAATGGCGTTAAACAAACTTTAAATGGCATTAAACTAACATCAAATGGAGTTCACATAGCTTTAAATGGCGTTGAACTAATGTTAAATAACAATCAACTAACTGTAAATGGCATTCAACTAACTTTAAATGGCATTAAACAAACTTTAAATGGCATTAAATTAACTTCAAATGGAGTTCACGTAACTTCAAATGACATTTAGCTAACTTCAAATGACGTTAAAGTAACTTCAAATGGCATTAAACTTACTTCAAATGGCATTAAACTAAGTTCAAATGGCGTTAAATTAACATCAAATGGAGTACACATAACTTTAAAAAGCATTCAATTAACTGTAAATATCATTAAACTAAATTTAAATGGCGTTAAAATAACTTTAGATAGCGGTAAACGTGCTTAAATAGGTGTCAAACTAATTTTAAATGGCATTAAACTTGCTTTAAATGGCGTTAAACTGCTTCAAATGGCTTTAAACTAACTTTAAAGGTCGTTTAACAAATTTAAAATGGCGTGAAACTAACTTTAAATGGCGTTAAATTATCTTTAATTTTCGTTAAACACGTTTTAAATGGTGTTAAACTAACTTTAAATGGGATTAAACTTACTTTAAATGGACTTAAAATAACTTCAAATTGCATTAAATTAACTTTAAATGGCGTTAAACCAAATTGAAACGGCATTAAACAAACTATAAATGGCGTTCAACTAACTTTAAATGGCGTTAAACTAACTTTAAATGACTTTAAATTAATTTTAAATGGCGTTAAAGTTACTTTAACGCCATTTATTATTCGTTTAATGCCATTTAATGTTAGTTTAATACCATTTAAAGTTAGTTGAACACTATTTAAAGTTAGTTAAATGCCATTTAAAGATTGTTTAACCCCATTTAAAGTTAGTTTAAGGCCATTTAATGTTAGTTTAACGCCATTTGCAATCTGTTTAACGCCATTTAAAGTTAGTTTAACGCCATTTAAAATAAGTTTAACTCCATTTAGAGTTAGTTTAATGCCATTTGAAGTTAGCATAACGCCATTTGAAGTTAGTTTAACGACATTTGAAGTTATTTTAACACCATTTGAAGAATGTTTAATGCCATTTGAAGAATGTTTAACCACATTTAAAGTTAGTTTAACACCATTTAAAGTTGGTTCTACGCCATTTAAAGTTAATTTAATGCAATTTAAAGATATTTTAACTCCATTTAAAGTTAGTTTAACGCCATATGAAGTTTGTTTATCTTCATTTAAAGTTAGTTTAACGCCATTTAAAGTTAGTTTAAGGCAATTTGAAGTAAGTTTAACGCCAATTGAAGTTTTTTAACACCTTTTTAAGTTAGTTCAAGGCCATTTAAAGTTAGTTTAAAACATGTTTAATGCTATTTAAAGTTAGTTTAACGCCATATGAAGTTAGTTTAATGCCATTTAGAGTTAGTTTAACGAAATTTACAGTTACTTTAACACTATTTGAAGTTAGTTTAATGTCATTTGAAATTAGATTTACGCCATTGGAAGTTAGTTTAACGCCATTTGAACTGCATTTAACGCCATTTAAAGTTGTTTAATGCCATTTAAAGTTAGTTTAATGCCATTTAGAGTTAGTTTAACAAAATTTACAGTTACTTTAACGCCGTTTAAAGTTAGTTGAACGATACTTGAAGCACATTTAAAGCCATTTAAAGTTAGGTTAACGCCATATAGAGTAAGTTTAGCTCCATTTGAAGACATTTTAACACCATTTAAAGTTCGTTTAATGTTAGTTTAACGCTGTTTGAAGTTGGATTAACCCCATTAAAAGTTAGTATAAATCCATTTACAGTTAGTTTAACGCCATTTAAAGTTCATTTAACGCCGTTTAAAGTTAGTTTAACGCAATTTGAAACGCATTTAAAGCCCATTAAAGTTAGTTTCACGTCATTCAAAATTTGTTGAACGCAGTTTAAAGTTAGTTTAACGCCATTTAAAGTTAGTTTAACCACATTTAAAGTTAGTTTAAAGCCATTTACAGTTAGTTAAACGCCATTTAAAGTTATTTTAATGCAATTTGAAGTTATTTTAACTCCATTTAAAGTAAGTTTAACGCTATTTGGAGTATTTTTAACACCATTTAAAGTTAGTTTAACGCCATTTAAAGATAGTTTAACACCATGTAAAACATGTTTAACGGCAATTAAAGTTAATTTAACGCCGTTTAAAGTTAGTTGAACGATATTTGAACGCATTTAATTCCATTTAAAGTTAGTTTCAAGCCATTTGAAGTTTGTTTCACGCCATTTAAAATTAGTTTGACACAATTTGAAGCACGTTTAATGCCATTTAATGTTAATTTAACGCGGTTTGAATTTGGATCAACCCCATTAAAAGTTAGTTAAAAACCATTTACAGTTATTTTAAAGCCATTTAAATTAAGTTTAACGCAATCTAAAGTTAGTTTAACGCCATTTAAAGTTATTTTAACGCCATTTAAAGGTAGTCTAACGGCATTTAAATCATGTTTAACACGCCGTTTAAAGTTAGTTAACGTCATTTGAAACGCATTTAACTTACTTTAAGGTTAGTTTAATTCGATTTAGAATTACTTTAACGCTATTTACAGTTAGTTGAATGCTATTTAAAGTTAGTTGAACGCTATTTAAAATTAAGTAAATTCCATTTCATGTTAGTTTAACACCATTTAAAGTTAGTTTAACCCCATTTAAAGTTAGTTTAACGCCATTTCGAGTTAGGTGAACTCTATTTGAAGTTAGTTTGATACCATTTTAAGTTAGTTTAACGCCATTTGAAGTCAGTTTAACGCAATCTTTTTAGTTTAATTCCTTCAAATGGCGTTAAACTAGCTTCAAATGGCATTAAAGTAACTACAAATGGCGTTAAACCGACTTCAAATGCCATTAAACTAGCTTCAAATGGCTTTAATGCAACTTTAAATGGCGTTAAACTAACTTCAAATGGCGTTAAACTAACTTCAAATGGCGTTAAACTAACTTGAAATGGCGTTAAATGAATATTGATTGGCGTTAAACAAGTTCAAACGCCGTTAAATTAACATTATATGGCGTTAAACTAACTTTAAATGGCGTTAAACTACCTGTATATGGCTTTAAGCTAACTTTTAATGGGGTTAATACAACTTCAAAAGGCGTTAAACTAACATTAAATGGCGTTAAACGGCTTCAAATGACATTAAACTAACTTTAAAGGGCGTTAAACAAATTTCAAATGCCGTGAAACTAACTTTAAATTTGTTTTAAATGGTGTTAAACAAACTGCAAATGGCGTTAAACTAACTTTAAATGGAGTTAAAATATCTTCATATTGCATTAAATTAACTTTAAATGGCGTTAAACCAACTTAAAACGGCATTAAACTAACTTTAAATGGCGTTCAACTACCTTTAAATGGCGTTAAGCTAATTTTAAATGACGTGAAATGCGTTTCAAATGGCGTTAAACTAACATTAAACAGCGTTAAATTAACTTTAATATTTGGTAAACATGATTTAAACTTCAAATGGCGTTAAACTAACTTTAAATGGAGTTAAAATATCTTCATATTGCATTAAATTAACTTTAAATCGCGTTAATTAACTTGAAACGGCATTAAACTAACTTTAAATGGCGTTCAAATACCTTTAAATGGCGTTAAACTAACTTCATATGGCGTTAAACTTACTTCAAATGGCGTCAAACCTAATTTCAAATGCCATTAAACTAACTATAAATGGTGTTAAACTAACTTCGAATGGCATTAAACTAACTATAAATGGTGTTAAACTAACATTAATTGGCGTAAACACGCTTTGAATGGCGTTAAACTAAATTTAAATGGGGTTAAACAAACTTTAAATTTCATTCAACTAACTTTAAATGGTGTTAAACAAACTTCAAATGGCGTGAACCTAACTTTAAATGGCGTCAAATGCTTTTCAAATGGTATTAAACTAACTTCAAATGGCATTCATCTAACTTTAAATAGCGTTCAACTAACTTTAAATATCGTTAAACTAACTTCAAATGGCGTGAAACTAACCTTAAAGGGCGTTAAATGCGTTTCAAATGGCGTTAAACTAACTTCATTGGCGTTAAACTAACTTTAAACTGCGTTAAACAAATTTTAAATGGCGTGAAACTAACTTTAAATAGCGTTAAACATACTTCAGATGTAATTAAAATAACTTTAAATGGCGTTAATCTAATTTCAAATGGCGTTAAACTTACTTCAAATGGCGTTAAACTAACTTCAAATGGCGTTAAACTAACTTTAAATGCCGTTAAACTAACTTTAAATGGCGTTAAACTAACTTTAATTGTCGTTAACCTAACATTAAATGGCGTTAAACTTACTTTAAATGGAGTTAGAGTAACATTAAATTGGCGTTAAATTAAATTTAAATGGCGTTAAACTAACTTCAAATGACGTAAAGCTAACTTCAAATGACGTAAAACTAACTTCAAATAGCATTAAACTAACTTCAAATGGCGTTAAACTAACTTCAAATGGCGTTAAACAAATTTCAAATGGAGTTCACCTAACTTTAAAAGGCGTTCAACAAACTTTAAATAGCATTCAACTAAATGTAAATAGCATTAAACTAACTTTAAATGGCGTTAAACTAAATTAAATGGCGTTAAACTTGATTCAAATGGCGTTAAACTAACTTTAAAGGGCGTTGCAAATTTCAAATGGCGTGAAACTAACTTTAAATGGCGTGGAATGCGTTTCAAATGGCGTTAAACTAACTTTAAACAGCGTTAAATTAACTTTAATTTTAGTTAAACATGTTTTAAATGGTGTTAAACAAACTTCAAATGGCGTTAAACTAACTTTAAATGGAGTTAAAATATCTTCATATTGCATTAAATTAACTTTAAATGGTGTTAAACTAACTTGAAACGGCATTAAACTAACATTAAATGGCGTTCAACTACCTTTAAATGGCGTTAAACTAACTTTGAATGACGTGAAATTCGTTTCAAATGGCGTTAAACTAACTTTAAACAGCGTTAAATTATCTTTAATTTTCGTTAAACATGCTTTAAATGGTGTTAAACAAACTTCAAATGGCGTTAAACTAAATTTAAATGGAGTTAAAATATCTTCATATTGCATTAAATTAACTTTAAATGGCGTTAAACCAACTTGAAACGGCATTAAACTAACTTTAAATGGCGGTCAACTACCTTTAAATGGCGTTAAACTAATTTTAAATGACGTGAAATGCGTTTCAAATGGCGTTAAACTAACATTAAACAGCGTTAAATTAACTTTAATTTTCGGTAAACATGCTTTAAACTTCAAAAGGCGTTAAACTAACTTTAAATGGAGTTAAAATATCTTCATATTGCATTAAATTAACTTTAAATGGCGTTAATTAACTTGAAACGGCATTAAACTAACTTTAAATGGCATTCAACTACCTTTAAATGGCGTGAAGCTAACGGTAAATAGCGTCAAATGCTTTTCAAATGTGGTCAAACTAACATCAAATGGCGTTAATTTAATTTCAAATGGCGTTAAACAAACTTCAAATTGCGTTAAACTAACTTCAAATGGCATTAAACTAACTATAAATGGTGTTAAACAAACATTAATTGGCGTTAACATGCTTTGAATGGCGTTAAACTAAATTTAAATGGGGTTAAACTAACTTTGAATAGCATTCAACTAACTTTAAATGGCATCACACTAACTTCAAATGGCATTAAACAAACTTTAAATGGCATTAAGCTAACTTCAAATGGAGATAAACAACTTAAATGCACAACCACATCAAATGGAGAGAGTTCACATATCTTTAAATGGGCGTTGAACTAATGTTGTTAACAATCGAATTAATGGCATTAAACTAACTTTAAATGGCATTAAACAAACTTTAAATGGCATTAAACTAACTTCAAATGGAGTTCACGTAACTTCAAATGACATTTAGCTAACTTCAAATGACGTTAAAGTAACTTCAAATGGCATTAAACTAACTTCAAATGGCATTAAACTAAGTTCATATGGCGTTAAACTAACATCAAATGGAGTACACATAACTTTAAAAAGAATTCAATTAACTGTAAATAGCATTAAACTAACTTTAAATGGCGTTAAAATAACTTTAAATGGCGTTAAACGTGCTTCAAATGGCTTTAAACTAACTTTAAATGGCGTTTAACAAATTAAAAATGGCGTGAAACTAACTTTAAATGGCGTTAAATTATCTTTAATTTTCGTTAAACACGTTTTAAATGGTGTTAAACTAACTTAAAATGGGATTAAACTTACTTTAAATGGACTTTAAATAACTTCAAATTGCATTAAATTAACTTTAAATGGCGTTAAACCAAATTGAAACGGCATTAAACAAACTATAAATGGCGTTCAACTAACTTTAAATGGCGTTAAACTAACTTTAAATGTCTTTAAATTAATTTTAAATGCGTTAAAGTTACTTTAACGCCATTATTATTCGTTTAATGCCCTTTAATGTTAGTTTAATACCATTTAAAGTTAGTTGAACACTATTTAAAGTTAGTTAAATGCCATTTAAAGTTTGTTTAACCCCATTTAAAGTTAGTTTAAGGCCATTTAATGTTAGTTTAACGCCATTTGCAATCTGTTTAACGCCAATTAAAGTGAGTTTAACATTGTATAAATTTAGATTAACGCCATTAAAGTTAGTATAACGCCATTTAAAGTTGGTTTAACGCCATTTAAAATAAGTTTAACTCCATTTAGAGTTAGTTTAATGCCACTTGAAGTTAGCATAACGCCATTTGAAGTTAGTTTAACGCCATTTGAAGTTTTTTAACACCATTTTGAAGAATGTTTAACGCCATTTGAAGAATGTTTAACCACATTTAAAGTTAGTTTAACACCATTTAAAGTTAGTTTAACGCCATTTGAAACACATTTAACGCCATTTAAAGTTAGTTTCAGGAAATTTGAAATTTGTTTAACGCCCTTTAAAGTTAGTTTAACGCCATTTGAAAAGCATTTGATGCTATTTAACGTTTGTTAAACGCCATTTAAAGTTTGTTTAACGCCATTTAATGTTAGTTTAACGCTATTTGAAGTTAGTTTAACGAAATTTAAAGTTAATTTAAAGTCATTTAAAGTTAGTTTAACGCGATTTAATGTTAGTTGAACGCCGTTTAAAGTTTGTTTAATGCCGTGTCAAGTTGGTTTAACGCCATTTAAAGTTAATTTAATACAATTTGAAGATATTTTAACACCAATTAAAGTTCATTTAATGCCGTTTAAAGTTAGTTTAAAGCCATTTAAAGTTAGTTGAACTGCATTTAAAGTTAGTTTAACGCCATTTAGAGTTATTCAACTCAATTTGAAGTTAGTTTAATGCCATTTGTAATTAGATTAACGCCATTTGAAGTTAGTTTAACGCCATTTGAAAAGCATTTGACGGAATTTAACATTAGTTTCACGCCATTTAAAGTTTGTTTAACGTCATTTAAAGTTCGTTTAACGCCATTTGAAGTTAGTTTAACGCCATTTAATGTTAGTTTAAAGCCATTTGAAGTTGGTTCTACGCCATTTAAAGTTAATTTAATGCAATTTAAAGATATTTTAACTCCATTTAAAGTTAGTTTAACGCCATTTAAAGTTAGTTTAAGTAATTTTAACGCCAATTGAAGTTTTTTAACACCTTTTAAGTTAGTTCAAGGCCATTTAAAGTTAGTTTAACACCATTTAAAACATGTTTAATGCCATTTAAAGTTAGTTTAACGCCATATGAAGTTAGTTTAATGCCATTTAGAGTTAGTTTAACGAAATTTACAGTTACTTTAACGCTATTTGAAGTTAGTTTAATGCCATTTGAAATTAGATTTACGCCATTGGAAGATAGTTTAACGCCATTTGAACTGCATTTAACGCCATTTAAAGTTCGTTTAACGCCGTTTAAAGTTAGTTTAACGCCATTTGAAACGCATTTAAAGCCCATTAAGGTTAGTTTCACGCCATTCAAAATTTGTTGAACCCAGTTTAAAGTTAGTTTAACGCCATTTAAAGTTAGTTTAACCACATTTAAAGTTAGTTTAAAGCCATTTAGAGTTAGTTAAACGCCATTTAAAGTTATTTTAATGCAATTTGAAGTTATTTTAACTCCATTTAAAGTAAGTTTAACGCTATTTGGAGTATTTTTAACACCATTTAAAGTTAGTTAAATGCCATTTAAAGATAGTTTAACACCATGTAAAACATGTTTAACGGCAATTAACGTTAATTTAACGCCGTTTAAAGTTAGTTGAACGATATTTGAACGCATTTAATGCCATTTAAAGTTAGTTCAAGCCATTTGAAGTTTGTTTCACGTCATTTAAAGTTAGTTTGACACCATTTGAAGCACGTTTAATGCCATTTAATGTTAATTTAACGCGGTTTGAATTTGGATCAACCCCATTAAAAGTTCGTTAAAAACCATTTACAGTTATTTTAACGCCATTTAAATTAAGTTTAACGCAATCTAAAGTTAGTTTAACGCCATTTAAAGTTAGTTTAACGCCATTTAAAGGTAGTCTAACGGCATTTAAATCATGTTTAACACCAATTGAAGTTCATATCACGCCGTTTAAAGTTAGTTTAACGTCATTTGAAACGCATTTAACGTTAGTTAAGGTTAGTTTAATTCCATTTAGAATTACTTTAACGCTATTTACAGTTAGTTGAATGCTATTTAAAGTTAGTTGAACGCTATTTAAAATTAAGTAAATTCCATTTCATGTTAGTTTAACGCCATTTCGAGTTAGGTGAACTCTATTTGAAGTTATTTGATACCATTTTAAGTTAGTTTAACGCCATTTGAAGTCAGTTTAACGCAATTTTTTTAGTTTAATTCCTTCAAATGGCATTAAACTAGCTTCAAATGGCATTAAAGTAACTACAAATGGCGTTAAACCGACTTCAAATGCTATTAAACTAACTTCAAATGGCTTTAATGCAACTTTAAATGGCGTTAAACTAACTTCAAATGGCGTTAAACTAACTTCAAATGGCGTTAAACTAATTTGAAACGGCGTTAAATGTATATTAATTGGCGTTAAACAAGTTCTAAACGCCGTTAAATTAACTTTATATGGCGTTAACCTAACTTTAAATGGCGTTAAACTACCTGTATATGGCTTTAAGCTAACTTTTAATTAAATAACTTTAAATGGCGTTAATCTAATTTCAAATGGCGTTAAACTAACTTCAAATGGCGTTAAACTAACTTCAAATGGCGTTAAACTAACATTAAATGCCGTTAAACTAACTTTAAATGGCGTTAAACTAACTTTAATTCTCGTTAACCTAACATTAAATGGCGTTAAACTTACTTTAAATGGGGTTAAACTAACTTTAAATGAGGTTAAACTAGTTTTAAATGGTGTTAGACTAACATTAATTGGCGTTAAACTAAATTTAAATGGCGTTAAACTAACTTCAAATGACGTCAAGCTAACTTCAAATGACGTTAAACTAACTTTAAATAGCATTAAACTAACTTCAAATGGCGTTAAACTAACTTCAAATGGCGTTAAACTAATTTCAAATGGAGTTCACCTAACTTTAAAAGGCGTTCAACAAACTTTAAATAGCATTCAACTAAATGTAAATAGCATTAAACTAACTTTAAATGGCGTTTAACTAATTTAAATGGCGTTAAACTTGATTCAAATGGCGTTAAACTAACTTTGAATGACCTGAAACTCGTTTCAAATGGCGTTAAACTAACTTTAAACAGCGTTAAATTAACTTTAATTTTCGTTAAACATGCTTTAAATGGTGTTAAACAAACTTCAAATGGCGTTAAACTAACTTAAATGGGGTTAAAATACCTTCATATTGCATTAAATTAACTTTAAATGTCGTTAAACCAACTTGAAATGGCATTAAACTACCTTTAAATGGCGTTCAACTACCTTTGAATGGCGTTAAACTAACTTTAAATGACTTGAAATTATCTTTAAATGGTGTTAAACTAACTTCAGATGGCGTGCAACTAACTTTAAATGACTTCAATTGCTTTTCAAATGGCTTTAAACTAACTTCAAATGGCGTTAAACCTAATTTCAAATGGCATTAAACTAACTTCAAATGGCGTTGAACTAACTGTAAATTGCGTAAAACTAAATTTAAAAGCGTTAAATGTGCTGTAAATGGTGTTAAACTAACTTTAGATGGTAATAAACATGCTTCAAATGGCATTAAACTAACTTTAAAGGGCGTTTAACAAACTTTAAATGGCGTGAAACTAACGTTAAATAGCGTCAAATGCTTTTCAAATGTCGTTAAACTAACATCAAATGGCGTTAATCTAATTTCAAATGGCGTAAACTAACTTCAAATTGCGTTAAACTAACTTCAAATGGCATTAAACTAACTATAAATGGTGTTAAACTAACATTAATTGGCGTTAACATGCTTTGAATGGCGTTAAACCAAATTTAAATGGGGTTAAACTAACTTTAAATAGCATTCAACTAACTTTAAATAGCATCAAATGGCATTAAACAAACTTTAAATGGCATTAAACTAACTTCAAATGGAGTTCACCTAACTTTAAGTGGCGTTCAACTAACTTTAAATTGCATTCAACTAACTGTAGATGGCGTTAAACTAACCTTAAATGGAATTAAACGAACTTTAAATGGCATTAAACGAACTTTAAATGGAGATAAACAAACTTTAAATGGCATTAAACTAACATCAAATGGAGTTCACATAACTTTAAATGGCGTTGAACTAATGTTAAATAACAATCAACTAACTGTAAATGGCATTAAACTAACTTTAAATGGCATTAAACAAACTTTAAATGGCATTAAATTAACTTCAAATGGAGTTCACGTAACTTCAAATGACATTTAGCTAACTTCAAATGACGTTAAAGTAACTTCAAATGGCATTAAACTAACTTCAAATGGCATTAAACTAAGTTCATATGGCGTTAAACTAACATCAAATGGAGTACACATAACTTTAAAAAGAATTCAATTAACTGTAAATAGCATTAAACTAACTTTAAATGGCGTTAAAATAACTTTAAATGGCGTTAAACGTGCTTCAAATGGCTTTAAACTAACTTTAAATGGCGTTTAACAAATTAAAAATGGCGTGAAACTAACTTTAAATGGCGTTAAATTATCTTTAATTTTCGTTAAACACGTTTTAAATGGTGTTAAACTAACTTAAAATGGGATTAAACTTACTTTAAATGGACTTTAAATAACTTCAAATTGCATTAAATTAACTTTAAATGGCGTTAAACCAAATTGAAAACGATAAAATAAATAATAATTAACTTTGAAATGCATAACGACCAAATGACTTAATTATTTTCTTAAATTTATGTTAAAGCATGTCAATATTATTCGTTTAATGCCATTTAATGTTAGTTTAATACCATTTAAAGTTAGTTGATCACTATTTAAAGTTAGTTAAATGCCATTTAAAGTTTGTTTAACCCCATTTAAAGTTAGTTTAAGGCCATTTAATGTTAGTTTAACGCCATTAATCGCTTAACGTTACTTAAAAAAGTCAGTTTGCCATTAAAAATAATGAATCACACGGAGTTAGTTTAACGCCATTTGAAGTTATTTTAACACCATTTGAAGAATGTTTAACGCCATTTGAAGAATGTTTAACACCATTTAAAGTTAGTTTAACGCCATTTGAAACACATTTAACGCCATTTAAAGTTAGTTTCAGGAAATTTGAAATTTGTTTAACGCCCTTTAAAGTTAGTTTAACGCCATTTGAAAAGCATTTGATGCTATTTAACGTTTGTTAAACGCCATTTAAAGTTAGTTTAACGCGATTTACCTAGTTTAACCACAGCGTTGAAGTTTAACGAAATTTCTTAAAGCACTGAAAGTCAGCCGCAGTTAGCGAACGCGATTTAATGTTAGTTGAACGCCGTTTAAAGTTTGTTTAATGCCGTGTCAAGTTGGTTTAACGCCATTTAAAGTTAATTTAATGCAATTTGAAGATATTTTAACACCAATTAAAGTTCATTTAATGCTTCAAAGGTTTAAAGCCATTAAAAGTGAAAGCGGAATCTGTATTATTAACGCCACGCAGAGTTATTCAACTCCATTTGAAGTTAGTTTAATGCCATTTGAAATTAGATTAACGCCATTTGAAGTTAGTTTAACGCCATTTGAAAAGCATTTGACGGAATTTAACATTAGTTTCACGCCATTTAAAGTTTGTTTAACGCCATTTAAAGTTCGTTTAACGCCATTTGAAGTTAGTTTAACGCCATTTAATGTTAGTTTAAAGCCATTTGAAGTTGGTTCTACGCCATTTAAAGTTAATTTAATGCAATTTAAAGATATTTTAACTCCATTTAAAGTTAGTTTAACGCCATTTAAAGTTAGTTTAAGGCAATTTGAAGTTATTTTTAACACCCTTTAAAGTAATTTTAACGCCAATTGAAGTTTTTTAACACCTTTTAAGTTAGTTCAAGGCCATTTAAAGTTAGTTTAACACCATTTAAAACATGTTTAATGCCATTTAAAGTTAGTTTAACGCCATATGAAGTTAGTTTAATGCCATTTAGAGTTAGTTTAACGAAATTTACAGTTACTTTAACGCTATTTGAAGTTAGTTTAATGCCATTTGAAATTAGATTTACGCCATTGGAAGATAGTTTAACGCCATTTGAACTGCATTTAACGCCATTTAAAGTTCGTTTAACGCCGTTTAAAGTTAGTTTAACGCCATTTGAAACGCATTTAAAGCCCATTAAGGTTAGTTTCACGCCATTCAAAATTTGTTGAACCCAGTTTAAAGTTAGTTTAACGCCATTTAAAGTTAGTTTAACCACATTTAAAGTTAGTTTAAAGCCATTTAGAGTTAGTTAAACGCCATTTAAAGTTATTTTAATGCAATTTGAAGTTATTTTAACTCCATTTAAAGTAAGTTTAACGCTATTTGGAGTATTTTTAACACCATTTAAAGTTAGTTTAATGCCATTTAAAGATAGTTTAACACCATGTAAAACATGTTTAACGGCAATTAAAGTTAATTTAACGCCGTTTAAAGTTAGTTGAACGATATTTGAACGCATTTAATGCCATTTAAAGTTAGTTCAAGCCATTTGAAGTTTGTTTCACGTCATTCAAAGTTAGTTTGACACCATTTGAAGCACGTTTAATGCCATTTAATGTTAATTTAACGCGGTTTGAATTTGGATCAACCCCATTAAAAGTTCGTTAAAAACCATTTACAGTTATTTTAACGCCATTTAAATTAAGTTTAACGCAATCTAAAATTAGTTTAACGCCATTTAAAGTTAGTTTAACGCCATTTAAAGGTAGTCTAACGGCATTTAAATCATGTTTAACACCAATTGAAGTTCATATCACGCCGTTTAAAGTTAGTTTAACGTCATTTGAAACGCATTTAACGTACTTTAAGGTTAGTTTAATTCCATTTAGAATTACTTTAACGCTATTTACAGTTAGTTGAATGCTATTTAAAGTTAGTTGAACGCTATTTAAAATTAAGTAAATTCCATTTCATGTTAGTTTAACGCCATTTCGAGTTAGGTGAACTCTATTTGAAGTTATTTGATACCATTTTAAGTTAGTTTAACGCCATTTGAAGTCAGTTTAACGCAATTTTTTTAGTTTAATTCCTTCAAATGGCATTAAACTAGCTTCAAATGGCATTAAAGTAACTACAAATGGCGTTAAACCGACTTCAAATGCTATTAAACTAACTTCAAATGGCTTTAATGCAACTTTAAATGGCGTTAAACTAACTTCAAATGGCGTTAAACTAACTTCAAATGGCGTTAAACTAATTTGAAACGGCGTTAAATGTATATTAATTGGCGTTAAACAAGTTCTAAACGCCGTTAAATTAACTTTATATGGCGTTAACCTAACTTTAAATGGCGTTAAACTACCTGTATATGGCTTTAAGCTAACTTTTAATTAAATAACTTTAAATGGCGTTAATCTAATTTCAAATGGCGTTAAACTAACTTCAAATGGCGTTAAACTAACTTCAAATGGCGTTAAACTAACATTAAATGCCGTTAAACTAACTTTAAATGGCGTTAAACTAACTTTAATTCTCGTTAACCTAACATTAAATGGCGTTAAACTTACTTTAAATGGGGTTAAACTAACTTTAAATGAGGTTAAACTAGTTTTAAATGGTGTTAGACTAACATTAATTGGCGTTAAACTAAATTTAAATGGCGTTAAACTAACTTCAAATGACGTCAAGCTAACTTCAAATGACGTTAAACTAACTTTAAATAGCATTAAACTAACTTCAAATGGCGTTAAACTAACTTCAAATGGCGTTAAACTAATTTCAAATGGAGTTCACCTAACTTTAAAAGGCGTTCAACAAACTTTAAATAGCATTCAACTAAATGTAAATAGCATTAAACTAACTTTAAATGGCGTTTAACTAATTTAAATGGCGTTAAACTTGATTCAAATGGCGTTAAACTAACTTTGAATGACCTGAAACTCGTTTCAAATGGCGTTAAACTAACTTTAAACAGCGTTAAATTAACTTTAATTTTCGTTAAACATGCTTTAAATGGTGTTAAACAAACTTCAAATGGCGTTAAACTAACTTAAATGGGGTTAAAATACCTTCATATTGCATTAAATTAACTTTAAATGTCGTTAAACCAACTTGAAATGGCATTAAACTACCTTTAAATGGCGTTCAACTACCTTTGAATGGCGTTAAACTAACTTTAAATGACTTGAAATTATCTTTAAATGGTGTTAAACTAACTTCAGATGGCGTGCAACTAACTTTAAATGACTTCAATTGCTTTTCAAATGGCTTTAAACTAACTTCAAATGGCGTTAAACCTAATTTCAAATGGCATTAAACTAACTTCAAATGGCGTTGAACTAACTGTAAATTGCGTAAAACTAAATTTAAAAGCGTTAAATGTGCTGTAAATGGTGTTAAACTAACTTTAGATGGTAATAAACATGCTTCAAATGGCATTAAACTAACTTTAAAGGGCGTTTAACAAACTTTAAATGGCGTGAAACTAACGTTAAATAGCGTCAAATGCTTTTCAAATGTCGTTAAACTAACATCAAATGGCGTTAATCTAATTTCAAATGGCGTTAAACTAACTTCAAATTGCGTTAAACTAACTTCAAATGGCATTAAACTAACTATAAATGGTGTTAAACTAACATTAATTGGCGTTAACATGCTTTGAATGGCGTTAAACTAAATTTAAATGGGGTTAAACTAACTTTAAATAGCATTCAACTAACTTTAAATAGCATCAAATGGCATTAAACAAACTTTAAATGGCATTAAACTAACTTCAAATGGAGTTCACCTAACTTTAAAAGGCGTTCAACTAACTTTAAATTGCATTCAACTAACTGTAGATGGCGTTAAACTAACCTTAAATGGAATTAAACGAACTTTAAATGGCATTAAACGAACTTTAAATGGCGTTAAACAAACTTTAAATGGCATTAAACTAACATCAAATGGAGTTCACATAGCTTTAAATGGCGTTGAACTAATGTTAAATAACAATCAACTAACTGTAAATGGCATTCAACTAACTTTAAATGGCATTAAACAAACTTTAAATGGCATTAAATTAACTTCAAATGGAGTTCACGTAACTTCAAATGACATTTAGCTAACTTCAAATGACGTTAAAGTAACTTCAAATGGCATTAAACTTACTTCAAATGGCATTAAACTAAGTTCAAATGGCGTTAAATTAACATCAAATGGAGTACACATAACTTTAAAAAGCATTCAATTAACTGTAAATATCATTAAACTAAATTTAAATGGCGTTAAAATAACTTTAGATAGCGGTAAACGTGCTTAAATAGGTGTCAAACTAATTTTAAATGGCATTAAACTTGCTTTAAATGGCGTTAAACTGCTTCAAATGGCTTTAAACTAACTTTAAAGGTCGTTTAACAAATTTAAAATGGCGTGAAACTAACTTTAAATGGCGTTAAATTATCTTTAATTTTCGTTAAACACGTTTTAAATGGTGTTAAACTAACTTTAAATGGGATTAAACTTACTTTAAATGGACTTAAAATAACTTCAAATTGCATTAAATTAACTTTAAATGGCGTTAAACCAAATTGAAACGGCATTAAACAAACTATAAATGGCGTTCAACTAACTTTAAATGGCGTTAAACTAACTTTAAATGACTTTAAATTAATTTTAAATGGCGTTAAAGTTACTTTAACGCCATTTATTATTCGTTTAATGCCATTTAATGTTAGTTTAATACCATTTAAAGTTAGTTGAACACTATTTAAAGTTAGTTAAATGCCATTTAAAGATTGTTTAACCCCATTTAAAGTTAGTTTAAGGCCATTTAATGTTAGTTTAACGCCATTTGCAATCTGTTTAACGCCATTTAAAGTTAGTTTAACGCCATTTAAAATAAGTTTAACTCCATTTAGAGTTAGTTTAATGCCATTTGAAGTTAGCATAACGCCATTTGAAGTTAGTTTAACGACATTTGAAGTTATTTTAACACCATTTGAAGAATGTTTAATGCCATTTGAAGAATGTTTAACCACATTTAAAGTTAGTTTAACACCATTTAAAGTTGGTTCTACGCCATTTAAAGTTAATTTAATGCAATTTAAAGATATTTTAACTCCATTTAAAGTTAGTTTAACGCCATATGAAGTTTGTTTATCTTCATTTAAAGTTAGTTTAACGCCATTTAAAGTTAGTTTAAGGCAATTTGAAGTAAGTTTAACGCCAATTGAAGTTTTTTAACACCTTTTTAAGTTAGTTCAAGGCCATTTAAAGTTAGTTTAAAACATGTTTAATGCTATTTAAAGTTAGTTTAACGCCATATGAAGTTAGTTTAATGCCATTTAGAGTTAGTTTAACGAAATTTACAGTTACTTTAACACTATTTGAAGTTAGTTTAATGTCATTTGAAATTAGATTTACGCCATTGGAAGTTAGTTTAACGCCATTTGAACTGCATTTAACGCCATTTAAAGTTTGTTTAATGCCATTTAAAGTTAGTTTAATGCCATTTAGAGTTAGTTTAACAAAATTTACAGTTACTTTAACGCCGTTTAAAGTTAGTTGAACGATACTTGAAGCACATTTAAAGCCATTTAAAGTTAGGTTAACGCCATATAGAGTAAGTTTAGCTCCATTTGAAGACATTTTAACACCATTTAAAGTTCGTTTAATGTTAGTTTAACGCTGTTTGAAGTTGGATTAACCCCATTTAAAGTTAGTATAAATCCATTTACAGTTAGTTTAACGCCATTTAAAGTTCATTTAACGCCGTTTAAAGTTAGTTTAACGCAATTTGAAACGCATTTAAAGCCCATTAAAGTTAGTTTCACGCCATTCAAAATTTGTTGAACGCAGTTTAAAGTTAGTTTAACGCCATTTAAAGTTAGTTTAACCACATTTAAAGTTAGTTTAAAGCCATTTACAGTTAGTTAAACGCCATTTAAAGTTATTTTAATGCAATTTGAAGATATTTTAACTCCATTTAAAGTAAGTTTAACGCTATTTGGAGTATTTTTAACACCATTTAAAGTTAGTTTAACGCCATTTAAAGATAGTTTAACACCATGTAAAACATTTTTAACGGCAATTAAAGTTAATTTAACGCCGTTTAAAGTTAGTTGAACGATATTTTAACGCATTTAATTCCATTTAAAGTTAGTTTCAAGCCATTTGAAGTTTGTTTCACGCCATTTAAAATTAGTTTGACACCATTTGAAGCACGTTTAATGCCATTTAATGTTAATTTAACGCGGTTTGAATTTGGATCAACCCCATTAAAAGTTAGTTAAAAACCATTTACAGTTATTTTAAAGCCATTTAAATTAAGTTTAACGCAATCTAAAGTTAGTTTAACGCCATTTAAAGTTATTTTAACGCCATTTAAAGGTAGTCTAACGGCATTTAAATCATGTTTAACACGCCGTTTAAAGTTAGTTAACGTCATTTGAAACGCATTTAACGTACTTTAAGGTTAGTTTAATTCGATTTAGAATTACTTTAACGCTATTTACAGTTAGTTGAATGCTATTTAAAGTTAGTTGAACGCTATTTAAATTAAGTAAATTCCATTTCATGTTAGTTTAACACCATTTAAAGTTAGTTTAACCCCATTTAAAGTTAGTTTAACGCCATTTCGAGTTAGGTGAACTCTATTTGAAGTTAGTTTGATACCATTTTAAGTTAGTTTAACGCCATTTGAAGTCAGTTTAACGCAATCTTTTTAGTTTAATTCCTTCAAATGGCGTTAAACTAGCTTCAAATGGCATTAAAGTAACTACAAATGGCGTTAAACCGACTTCAAATGCCATTAAACTAACTTCAAATGGCTTTAATGCAACTTTAAATGGCGTTAAACTAACTTCAAATTTTCGTTAAACACGTTTTAAATGGTGTTAAACTAACTTTAAATGGGATTAAACTTACTTTAAATGGACTTAAAATAACTTCAAATTGCATTAAATTAACTTTAAATGGCGTTAAACCAAATTGAAACGGCATTAAACAAACTATAAATGGCGTTCAACTAACTTTAAATGGCGTTAAACTAACTTTAAATGACTTTAAATTAATTTTAAATGGCGTTAAAGTTACTTTAACGCCATTTATTATTCGTTTAATGCCATTTAATGTTAGTTTAATACCATTTAAAGTTAGTTGAACACTATTTAAAGTTAGTTAAATGCCATTTAAAGATTGTTTAACCCCATTTAAA
Organism: Homarus americanus; assembly: GCF_018991925.1. Lineage (NCBI taxonomy): Eukaryota > Metazoa > Arthropoda > Malacostraca > Decapoda > Nephropidae > Homarus > Homarus americanus. The sequence goes on from NW_024715106.1 coordinate 21,439, forward strand.
GTTAGTTTAAGGCCATTTAATGTTAGTTTAACGCCATTTGCAATCTGTTTAACGCCATTTAAAGTTAGTTTAACGCCATTTAAAATAAGTTTAACTCCATTTAGAGTTAGTTTAATGCCATTTGAAGTTAGCATAACGCCATTTGAAGTTAGTTTAACGACATTTGAAGTTATTTTAACACCATTTGAAGAATGTTTAATGCCATTTGAAGAATGTTTAACCACATTTAAAGTTAGTTTAACACCATTTAAAGTTGGTTCTACGCCATTTAAAGTTAATTTAATGCAATTTAAAGATATTTTAACTCCATTTAAAGTTAGTTTAACGCCATATGAAGTTTGTTTATCTTCATTTAAAGTTAGTTTAACGCCATTTAAAGTTAAGGTTGGTTATCGAAGTAAGTTAACGCCAATTTAAAGTTTTAACACCTTTTTGCTAGTTCACAACATTAAAAGTTATTTAAAACATGTTTAATGCTACGAAAGTTAGTTTAACGCCATATGAAGTTGAAGCCAATGCCATTTGTTAGCTTAACGAAATTGCAGTTACTTTAACACTTGTCAGCAGTTTAATGTCATTTCTGAAATTAGATTTACGCCATTGGAAGTTAGTTTAACGTTATCGAACTGCATTTAACGCAATATTTAAAGTTTGTTTAATGCCATTTAAAGTTAGTTTAATGCCATTTAGAGTTATTTAACAAAATTTACAGTTACTTTAACGCTGCTTAAAGTTAGTTTAACGCCATTTGAAGCACATTTAAAGCCATTTAAAGTTAGGTTAACGCCATATAGAGTAAGTTTAGCTCCATTTGAAGACATTTTAACACCATTTAAAGTTCGTTTAATGTTAGTTTAACGCTGTTTGAAGTTGGATTAACCCCATTAAAAGTTAGTATAAATCCATTTACAGTTAGTTTAACGCCATTTAAAGTTCATTTAACGCCGTTTAAAGTTAGTTTAACGCAATTTGAAACGCATTTAAAGCCCATTAAAGTTAGTTTCACGTCATTCAAAATTTGTTGAACGCAGTTTAAAGTTAGTTTAACGCCATTTAAAGTTAGTTTAACCACATTTAAAGTTAGTTTAAAGCCATTTACAGTTAGTTAAACGCCATTTAAAGTTATTTTAATGCAATTTGAAGTTATTTTAACTCCATTTAAAGTAAGTTTAACGCTATTTGGAGTATTTTTAACACCATTTAAAGTTAGTTTAACGCCATTTAAAGATAGTTTAACACCATGTAAAACATGTTTAACGGCAATTAAAGTTAATTTAACGCCGTTTAAAGTTAGTTGAACGATATTTGAACGCATTTAATTCCATTTAAAGTTAGTTTCAAGCCATTTGAAGTTTGTTTCACGCCATTTAAAATTAGTTTGACACAATTTGAAGCACGTTTAATGCCATTTAATGTTAATTTAACGCGGTTTGAATTTGGATCAACCCCATTAAAAGTTAGTTAAAAACCATTTACAGTTATTTTAAAGCCATTTAAATTAAGTTTAACGCAATCTAAAGTTAGTTTAACGCCATTTAAAGTTATTTTAACGCCATTTAAAGGTAGTCTAACGGCATTTAAATCATGTTTAACACGCCGTTTAAAGTTAGTTAACGTCATTTGAAACGCATTTAACTTACTTTAAGGTTAGTTTAATTCGATTTAGAATTACTTTAACGCTATTTACAGTTAGTTGAATGCTATTTAAAGTTAGTTGAACGCTATTTAAAATTAAGTAAATTCCATTTCATGTTAGTTTAACACCATTTAAAGTTAGTTTAACCCCATTTAAAGTTAGTTTAACGCCATTTCGAGTTAGGTGAACTCTATTTGAAGTTAGTTTGATACCATTTTAAGTTAGTTTAACGCCATTTGAAGTCAGTTTAACGCAATCTTTTTAGTTTAATTCCTTCAAATGGCGTTAAACTAGCTTCAAATGGCATTAAAGTAACTACAAATGGCGTTAAACCGACTTCAAATGCCATTAAACTAGCTTCAAATGGCTTTAATGCAACTTTAAATGGCGTTAAACTAACTTCAAATGGCGTTAAACTAACTTCAAATGGCGTTAAACTAACTTGAAATGGCGTTAAATGAATATTGATTGGCGTTAAACAAGTTCAAACGCCGTTAAATTAACATTATATGGCGTTAAACTAACTTTAAATGGCGTTAAACTACCTGTATATGGCTTTAAGCTAACTTTTAATGGGGTTAATACAACTTCAAAAGGCGTTAAACTAACATTAAATGGCGTTAAACGGCTTCAAATGACATTAAACTAACTTTAAAGGGCGTTAAACAAATTTCAAATGCCGTGAAACTAACTTTAAATTTGTTTTAAATGGTGTTAAACAAACTGCAAATGGCGTTAAACTAACTTTAAATGGAGTTAAAATATCTTCATATTGCATTAAATTAACTTTAAATGGCGTTAAACCAACTTAAAACGGCATTAAACTAACTTTAAATGGCGTTCAACTACCTTTAAATGGCGTTAAGCTAATTTTAAATGACGTGAAATGCGTTTCAAATGGCGTTAAACTAACATTAAACAGCGTTAAATTAACTTTAATATTTGGTAAACATGATTTAAACTTCAAATGGCGTTAAACTAACTTTAAATGGAGTTAAAATATCTTCATATTGCATTAAATTAACTTTAAATCGCGTTAATTAACTTGAAACGGCATTAAACTAACTTTAAATGGCGTTCAAATACCTTTAAATGGCGTTAAACTAACTTCATATGGCGTTAAACTTACTTCAAATGGCGTCAAACCTAATTTCAAATGCCATTAAACTAACTATAAATGGTGTTAAACTAACTTCGAATGGCATTAAACTAACTATAAATGGTGTTAAACTAACATTAATTGGCGTAAACACGCTTTGAATGGCGTTAAACTAAATTTAAATGGGGTTAAACAAACTTTAAATTTCATTCAACTAACTTTAAATGGTGTTAAACAAACTTCAAATGGCGTGAACCTAACTTTAAATGGCGTCAAATGCTTTTCAAATGGTATTAAACTAACTTCAAATGGCATTCATCTAACTTTAAATAGCGTTCAACTAACTTTAAATATCGTTAAACTAACTTCAAATGGCGTGAAACTAACCTTAAAGGGCGTTAAATGCGTTTCAAATGGCGTTAAACTAACTTCATTGGCGTTAAACTAACTTTAAACTGCGTTAAACAAATTTTAAATGGCGTGAAACTAACTTTAAATAGCGTTAAACATACTTCAGATGTAATTAAAATAACTTTAAATGGCGTTAATCTAATTTCAAATGGCGTTAAACTTACTTCAAATGGCGTTAAACTAACTTCAAATGGCGTTAAACTAACTTTAAATGCCGTTAAACTAACTTTAAATGGCGTTAAACTAACTTTAATTGTCGTTAACCTAACATTAAATGGCGTTAAACTTACTTTAAATGGAGTTAGAGTAACATTAATTGGGGTTAAACTAAATTTAGATGGCGTTAA
>NW_024715107.1:0-8969 GCF_018991925.1 Homarus americanus
TTTCCAATCTGCTTACAACACCTTCTTTACCCATCTACACACTTACCCAACTACCTACCTGTCACTACTTACTATAACAATCACTACTTAATCCTACTTACTATGTCTGTTGCTTGTTATTTAATTCTTCCATACATCAGGTTTCCTTTGCAGTAAATACATATAATGTATACAGTTGCAGTAATTTTAGTGTTAATATACTCTCTCTTATTACCAGGGCAAAAGTACACATCTCAGAATTGTCTGAAAGGGATGGAGATGGTATGACTCAGGAAGAAATTAAGTGTGTTGCTACAGTTGAACAGAAAAATGCACTCTCAAGCAAGTTATATTATGTGTAGTAAATCAAATGGTGTGTACTAGAATTTATTTTCCATGTAGACTGGCATATAAGAGGTTTCTGAATTGTTGGGAGGATTTATTTTTAGGTGACTGTTCCTATAATTAATCTTTCATGTGGTGCATCTATGCATATACAAGATAGGAATTATATCTTGCTGTCTTTAGGAAGATAAATGTTGTACTCGGTGAAAAGGTGTACCTGTAGTATAAGGTACAAAATGCATCTGAGGATACAGGTTCTTTTGCAGTAATCACAAAAATAGTTGTCTGTATTAAATCTTAGAATTGTGTAATTGCAGTTGAAAGGGTTTCATTTTTTTTATACCATGCCAAGAGGATAGTTGTCTTAGGAATACTGTACTGCATAGTATATTTCTTATTTGGAGTTAAGCTTACTGTAGATTTAGAGGAAAATGTATTGGTTCTTTTGCATGTTGACAATTTAAGTTTCATGTTATATTTAGTGAGTGGACAAAGCTTTATGTAACTATGCTGATGTTCATAATATTTCAGAAGATTTAAGAGAAATTTAAAAAAATGCACTGGAGACCATTTTTGTGTCAGTTTATAGCAGGATTGCATTTAAATGCCAGTTTACTATGGTTTTTCTTTTAATATTTATTGGGAAGATATGGAAATATGATAAATAACAATGTTTCTAAAAATCATAATTTTTACTTATTCCTCTTATTTACAAATGTTTTGTACAGAACCAGAATTAAGGTATTCACTTAATTGAAAACTCTTTTAAAAATAATATAAATGCTTTGCTGTTCTGATTTATTGGTGCTAAGTTAGGAAATGCTTGCTGTGCTCTGGCAATACAGTATTACCCCGCTTAACGCGCTTTCACTTAACGCGTTTTCGCATATACGCGGTGCCTTGCCAAAGCTGAATTTTCACTTAACGCGGCATTTTTCATCATATACGCTTTCATCATATACGCGGTGAGTGTCCGGCTCGAGAGCTATTTTTAGATTCGCACCACCCCCCACCCGCCACCCTGCCTGACTGCCTGTTTTAGCTCATAAAATTCATACAAATTACCCAGCCAGAATATAATTTACATTGCTGGAATTCTTATAATTTGGTGATCATTTTGAATATAAACAACATATATTTTGCATTAAACATACAATTTTTAGATAAAAATTGTTCTCTAGGTAATTATGTTATCTTTTGTCCAAAATATATGACATTTATATTCAAAATATTCCTGGTCTTACAAGGAATCCAGCAATGTCAATTATATTATCCTAACTTTAGTTTGAGGTATTATTTATTAAAATTTAGTGGTTATCCCACACATCTCCTTGGGACGGTTGGTGGGGGGTGGGGGGTGGGGGGGAGGGAGGGACCGACCGACCGACCATCTGTTACCCCGTGAAGAATTATTTTTTTTTTTATTAACTGAAGATATTTGTTTTAGCTCATAAAATTCATACAAATTACCCGGTCAGAATATAATTTACATTGCTGGAATTCTTATAATTTGGTGATCATTTTGAATATAAACAACATATATTTTGCATTAAACATACAATTTTTAGATAAAAATTGTTCTCTAGGTAATTATGTTATCTTTTGTCCAAAATATATGACATTTATATTCAAAATATTCCTGGTCTTACAAGGAATCCAGCAATGTCAATTATATTATCCTAACTTTAATCTGAGGTATTATTTAATACTAAATGTTAAAAACTCTTGAATGGAGGATTGGTGGGGGGTGGGGGGAGGGTTGGGACTGACCACGCGGTTGGAAGAGGGGGGGAAGGCAAGGTGGGGTACTTTGATTGACAGATAGTGTCGAAGAATATTTTTTTTTTTTTATTAACTGAAGATATTTGTTTTAGCTCATAAAATTCATACAAATTACCCGGTCAGAATATAATTTCCATTGCTGGAATTCTTATAATTTGGTGATCATTTTGAATATAAACAACATATATTTTGCATTAAACATACAATTTTTAGATAAAAATTGTTCTCTAGGTAATTATGTTATCTTTTGTCCAAAATATATGACATTTATATTCAAAATATTCCTGGTCTTACAAGGAATCCAGCAATGTCAATTATATTATCCTAACTTTAGTTTGAGGAATTATTTATTACTATACCTGGTTTTCCCCCAAAAATTTCTCAGAGGGAAGAGCCAGTGAGTGTAGTGTGAGAAGAGGGGGAGGGAGTCGAGTCCATTATTTGAATGGACATTAACTTGGCGACTGTATTTCTCTATTTCTCTTAAGTATTAATTGTGTGCATGTACCATCATAAAATTAAGATGTTATTTTTACTACAACATAGTTATTTGTCGTCAAAAAGTGGAGTTTGGGGGTCGGGCTGGGTTCTATTGGAATTAATCCCATATGTTCTGTTATTCACTTAACGCGGTTTTCACTTAACGCGGGACCCTCTGGGTTCAATTGACCGCGTTAAGTGGGGTACAACTGTATCTCCTTAAACTTACAGGAAAAGACATATGTGCTTTGAGATTCAAAATTCTGCATTTTCCACCTTATAAAACAAATTTTTTCCCTAGAAATGTCTCCAAAACTCACCCTGTATCTTTCACGTCAAAGGATAACCCTATGGGGATGAGGATCCCCACTAAAACCGAGACCATAATATTTAAGGACCCTAGCCCAAGTTAACCAGCTACCTAATTAAACATACCTATGTGAGAGAACTTATATCTTGCCTGAATAATAAAGTAAATTGGGTGGAGGAATAGCACTACTATTTAGGTTTTTCTAAGAATAAAGTAAAGAAAGATGCCACTCTTGGCACATGCACTGCTACCATCTTTGTTCACATCAGGTTGCTTGGTGTAGTCTGTTGTTTTATAGGCAATAATAACATTAATGTATAATTATAGTCCATGCTCACTAATAAGAAAGACCAGCAGCAAATGTACTATTTTTGCATTAATAATATTAATACATTTGTACCTTGCTAATTTGACAACTTCAGATCTCTACCCTATTTGAACTATCTCTTGGATACAAATTAACTGAAGTGTGGCCAAAATTCTTTGTGCCTTGCATAATTCATGTGCTGTTACAGTCGGTATTAATGAAAAAAAAAATTCTTAACATTATATTGAAATGGTTCATATGGAGTGATACTAACACTAAGGGTATTTATGTATACAGTACAACCAGTTTTTATGTCTCTGTTGGCTCATGACTTCATGGAAAATTACAGGCTGTTTTGTGTGAGCCTAAAGGTGCATCCACACGTGTGTACAATTTGTCGCTAACATGTGATCAAAATGAGGCACAGGGTTCCAACTGGTAGGGTGCGGCTGCGTGCATTAGATCCGTGTTTCTTCTTGTTGATCACATGTTGGCAACCAAATGTATGCACGTGTGAACACACCTTTAATAAAACATTATTTTTTCACATAACATACAAGTATGGCATGTAACACTAATATATTTATGTACTGTATATAGAACTACAACCAGCTGTTGCTTTTATTGTAGGGCTGGATAATACTAATGCCTAAATATTTAGGCTTGTTGCTAGGCTGCTTGCTTCATGGAAAAGTACCATATTGTATTGTGCTGTGGCAGAAATATATACAGGTGCTCCCCGACTTACAACGGGGTTAGGGACCCAAATCCAGGTCGTAAGTCCGATTGGTCTTAAGTCCGACATAGATAAAAAAAAAAAAAAATCTACAATGAAATACAGTACAGTAAAAGTAATAAATAATGAGGACTGGCTACAGTACAGTAAAAGTAATAAATAATGAGGAATGGATACAGCGTGACTGAGCACTTACCTTTAATGTAGTCAGCTGAATGCACACGGGGCCCCCATAATTTTCTATTTACAGGATACATGGAGACTATATTAATTGGATGAAGCAGAGGAGGAGACAGGGCTGGGTGGGTCATCAATGTCGCTTTCTTCAGACAGGTTTATGTACTGTGGAAACTTGCTGGTGAAGGTATTGGATCATCTTGAGGGAGTGAAGAGGCAGCACTGGTGGGACGTGAGGAGACAGCACTGGGGGACTTCTTAAAATAGATGTCCAATTTAGACTGCACAGTTTGTTTTTTCTTTTCATTATAAATTTCTCTGTAGCAAGCAAGTACATCTTGGATCATTCTGTCAACTTTGGCATAACGCTCATAATTTTGATCCATGCCATCAAACATTTGCATTCCTTTATTAATTGTAGCAAATACCTCTGCTATTTGTTTCACTGAAAACTTTTTGGGGGGTGCAGGTTCTTCTACATTTTGTCTCTCTTCTTCCTCTGCAATTTTCTGTGCATCTAGTTCAATAACATCCTCGTTACTGAGCGCCTTCTGCTACACTTTCAACCAACTGTTCAACATCTTTATTATCAATTTCTAACTCCAGCTGTTTACCTAACTCCACTATCTTGTTACTAATATCCGAAATAACTTAATTTTCATTAAATCCTTTGAAACTGTTCACATATCTTTTCAGGATTTTCTTCCATATTCCATTCATGCAATGTTTTGTAACCTGATTCCATGCTGCACTAATGTTCTTTTCCATGACAAAACATTGTACTCTTTCCAAAACTCTCTGAGCGTTTTCTCACCTTCAGTAGCAGCAACAGCCTGAGCGAAGGTCGTGCGTAAATAATACGCTTTAAAGGCAGCAATAGCACCTTGATCCATGGGTTGGATGATAGAGGTAGTGTTAGGTGGAATGTAGACTACCTGAACATCAGGGTGCATGTCGTCCAGGTGTGGTGGGTGTCCCGGAGCATTATCCAAAATCAGCAAAATCTTGAATGGAATCCGTTGTTGCAGACAATACTCCTTGGCTCGTGGAATGAAACAAGTCATGAACCAATCCTCAAACAGTGCTAAGGTCATACAAGCTTTCTTATTACTGCGATAAAACACTGGCAGTGTGTGCTTGCTGACATGTTTAAAAGCCCTGGGGTTCTCTGAATGATAGATCATGAAGGGTTTTAGCTTGAAACCAGCAACATTCCCCCCAACAGAAGTGTAATTCTGTCCTTGAATGCCTTGAATCCTAGCATTGTTTTTGCCTCTTTGTGGATGTATGTCCACTCAGGCATGCGCTTCCACAATAATCCAGTCTCATCCACATTGAATAATTGCTCAGGCAAATAATTCCCTTCCACAATCACTTCATCTAACTCCTCCTTAAAAGCTTCGGCAGCACCAACATCGGCACTAGCTGCCTCTCCACTCACCTTAACATTGTGTAGACTGTAGCATTTTTAAATCTATCAAACCACCCATGACTTCCTATAAAGGTTTGCTCACATTCATCTCCTGCCTGCTCCTTCAGGCTTTGGAACAGGCATCTTGCTTTAGCCTGTATGGTTAGAAGGCTTAAGGGTACACGCTTCTGTATCTGGTCTTCTATCCATATCACCAATAATTTTTCCATATCGTGAATAGGACCTTGTCTTTTCTTTGAAATTATAGTTCCCTTTATAGGTGTTGTTCCTTTCACTACATCACGAGTACGTTCCTTGTCCTTCAGAATAGTGGATATGGTTGAGTGTGAGAAACCTAGGTCACGTGAGATTGTTGCTACAGTTTTTCCATTCTCATGCTGCGTTATTATCTTCATTTTCATGTCAAAAGTAATTGCCTGTCTCCTTTTCTTTGGAGCACCACCAGCACTTTCACTTTTAAACTTTCCAGTCATTATAAAGTCAATTAAATACGATAATAACGAAAGTTCACAGCGCAATCAGTATAGGATACGATAGCCAAACACCAAGTAAGCGCTCCACTGAGTGAGTGTACCCACGCGGCGACCCGAGCCGCGCTCTCGCCCTGGACAGAAACGTTTCAGTACAGAAAATGCGCGCGTCATTTGAAAATATTTTTGGTCACGACTGCCGCGGTCGTATGTCCCGACGGTCGTAAGGTCAGAGCAGGTCGTAAGTACAGTATTACCCCGCCTAACGCGGTTTCACTTAACGCGTTTTATCATATACGCGGTGCCTCGCCAGAGCTGAACTTTCACTTAACACGGATTTTTTCCACATATACGCGGTGAGTGTCCGGCTCCAGACGCTATTTTTAGATTTGCCCCACCCTGCCTGACTGCCTGTTTTAGCTCATAAAATTCATACAAATTGCCCGGCCAGAATATAATTTACATTGCTGGAATTCTTATAATTTGGTGATCATTTTGAATATAAACATCATATTTTTGCATTAGACATACAAATTTTAGATAAAAAATTTTCTCAAATTAACTATGTTATCTTTTGTGCAAAATATATGACATTTATATTCAAAATATTCCTGGTCTTACAAGGAATCCAGCAATGTCAATTGTATTATCCTAACTTTAGTTTGAGGCATTATTTATTAAAATTTAGTATATCCCACATCTCCCTCAGACGTTGGTGGGGAGGAGGACCGCATCACCATCTGTTACCCAGTGAAGAATTATTTTTAATCAAATAGATATTGCTTTTAACAAAATTAAGTACAAAATTATCTCGTTCGAAGATATCTACATTGCTGGAATTCTTACAATTTGATGATTATTTTGAATATAAACATCATAGATTTTGCATTAGACATACAAATTTTAGATATAATGTTTACTCTTGAGTAAATATGTTATCTTTTGTGCAAAATATATGATATTTATATTCAAAATATTCCTGGTCTTACAAGGAATCCAGCAATGTCAATTATATTATCCAATCTCTTTAACTGCGTCACGAATACAATGCGAAAAACCTGTATGGGGAGACTAGGTGGGTATGGGGACCGACCGTTGGAAGAGGGGGGGAGGCAAGGTGGGGTACTTTGATTGACAGATAGTGTTGTGAAGATTATTTTTTTTTTTATTAACTGAAGATATTTGTTTTAGCTCATAAAATTCATACAAATTAACCGGTCAGAATATAATTTACATTGCTGGAATTCTTATAATTTGGTGATCATTTTGAATATAAACATCATATTTTTTCATTAAACATACAAATTTTAGATAAAAATTTTTCTCTAGGTAACTATGTTATCTTTTGTGCAAAATATATGACATTTATATTCAAAAATATCTTCGGTCTTAAGGGCGAACCAGCAATGCCACCAGTTAGTCCTAACTTTAGTTTGAGGTATTATTTATTAAAATTTAGTGGTTTTCTGCATTGAGGAGGAAACAAACAGTGTAGTGTGAGAGGGGAGGATGAGTCCATTATTTGAATGGACATTAATTCATGGATTGTATTTCTTAAGTATTAATTGTGCATGTACCACCGCAAATTAAGATGTTATTTTTTAATACAACACAGGTATGTGCCTTCAAAAAAGTGGGAGTTTGGGGGGTCGGGCCGGGCTGGAAATTAATCCTATGAGCCTTGTTAAACCATTTAATGGACCCCGTCTACCTGACTGCTAAGGGGCAAGAATCACCGATGGACGTAAGTCCAAGCAGTCGTAAGTCGGGGAATATATATATATATACAGATAGACCCCGACTTACGACAGGGTTAGGGACCCAAATCCAGGTCGTAAGTCCGACATAGATAAAAAAAAAAAAAAAAAAAAAATTTCTCTTTTTAATAAATAATCTACAATGAAATACAGTACAGTACAGTAAAAATAATGAATAATGAGGAATGGATACAGTACAGTGAAAGTAATAAATAATAAGGAATGGTTACAGTGTGACTGAGCACTTACCTTTAATGTAGTCAGCTGAATGCACATGGGGCCCCCATCATTTTCTAATTATACATGGAGACTACATTAACTGGAAACGTTTCGGTATAGAAAATGCGTGTCATTTGAAGAAAAATTTTTTTTTTTTTTTTTTAAATAAAAAATCTGCGGCGGTCGTAAGTCCCGACGGTCGTAAGTCGTAGCAGTCGTAAGTCGGGGTCTGTCTGTATATGTATATATATTTCATTAGCCCAATAAACACGCGGACTTCTACAAACAATCAACACCTCAACCTACCAGGATTCGAACCCACGGCCCACGAGCCCATGACTGTGACCGGGGAATGCTAACCGTCATGAACGAACAGGGCACTGCTTTCATTCATGTTAGGAATAATAATCATCCCATTGCTTGGGAAAAAAGCTTCGAAGTATTCAAATCATCTTGTGTCACAGAAAGACTTCTGGTTGAAGCTAGTTTGATTAACCCTTTAGGTGCGTAATTAAATTTCGCGCCGGTTCCTGAAAAGTGTCAATTATCCTGCCAAAAATGAATTTCATAAAATCACATTTTCTATATGTTTTTCCTAGAGAACTTTTAGTATATTTTCCAAATCTGGAACAAAAATTCACATATGTGTGCAAATTTTAGAGAAAAAATGACATTTATACCCAAAAATGCAGGAAATTGGTATAAATCAATGTCTGGTATATGGCAAATAAATTTAATCAATTTGGTTACTAAACAGCAAATTTAGATATGTATTACATATTCAGATAATATCAAACAAAATAGTACAAAAATAAGCTATATTGCATTCAGGAAATACTCCTATACCTCAATACATAATATGTCCGCATGTCGTCTCATTTGGGGAAGTTTTTTCAAGGCCGTGGGATATCCCCGCTTGTCGAATTTAATTAATATAATATTTTGGGCGGGTTTACCCGCATGCCGCATCCAAAG
>NW_024715108.1:0-2500 GCF_018991925.1 Homarus americanus
GAAGTTACGCATTGCTAAAAATAAAAAGGGAAGTAACGGAGAAGAAATGAATCTCTCTCTCAGCGTGGTAGATCTTAATAAAGGAGAGGCTTATTTTAATGCTCTCTCAGGGGAAGTTTAGAGGGGGACGGGAGAGGGAGGGGGGAGAGGGGTCAGGTAAGGGGAGGGTATGGGGAGGTGAGGGCAAAGGATAAGGGTATTGAAGGAAAGGAGATACAAATAGGTAAGGAAGGAAGGAAAGAAGGAAGGAAGGAAGGAAGGAAGTTAGATGAATTGTGGAGGAAATATGAAACGGGGGAAGAAATGGAAGAGATAGAGGAGGAGGAGGGAGGAAGGAAAAGAGGGGGAGGAGAGAGAGAGAGAGAGAGAGCAGTATTATGTCGCCCTCTCAATCATTCAACACACCTGTCTTACCTTCCTTCATTAAGGCACAAACTCTTATAATTTTATCAGGTGGAAAAATGTCTACCGCACACACCTTAATAATTTCTCTTCTCACTTTTACTGCCTGTTTCCCCATCCTCTCTCGGCTAATAAAGAGGGTCTTTCTTGCCACCTTCCTTATCCCTCTTCCTCATTCATCCCCTTTCCATCTTTCTCCTCCTCCTCCTCCTCCTCACATCTTTCTCGTTCCTCCAGCTTTCCTCCTCCCATCTTCTCTTCCACTCCTAGCTATCTCCCTCGTCTCACTCTTCCGTTCTTTATTCTCCCCTTCACCACCTTCACGCATGTTCTCCTCCCATTCTTAGCTCCCTCCCCAACCTCCTTTCCTTTCCTCCCTTTTTACTTCCTATCCTATTCCTTTTCTCATAACCTCCACGCCCCTCCCAGCACATCCTTATTTCCTTTCCTTTCTTCATTCCCTCCTACCCGTCATACATCTGCATCCCATTTTCCTTTCCTCCTTCTCTCATCTTCCATTTCCTCCATATTTTCATCATCTTTCTCCCTCTTTTCCTTCCCTCTCCCACCATCCCTCCCTTTTCTTTCTTCTCTTCCTCCCCTTCCATCACCCTCTCCGTCTCCCACCTTTCCCATTCCTTCATATAGTATTTATAGCCAAACTTGCCTCATCAATATTTCACTTAAGTCATTACTGAGGCAGAGGCATGGAGGTCACAAGAGAGGGCACAGCTGGGAGGAGGGAGGTCACAAGAGAGGTCACAGCTGGGGGAGAGGGAGGTCACAAGAGGGCACAGCTGGGGGAGAGGGAGGCCAAGAGAGGGCACAGCTGGGGGAGAGGGAGGCCACAAGAGAGGTCACAGCTGGGGGAGAGGGAGGTCACAAGAGAGGGCACAGCTGGGGAGAGGGAGGTCACAAGAGAGGGCACAGCTGGGGGAGAGGAGGTCACAAGAGAGGTCACAGCTGGGGAGAGGGAGGTCACAAGAGAGGTCACAGCTGGGAGGAGAGGGAGGTCACAAGAGAGGTCACAGCTGGGGGAGGGAGGTCACAAGAGAGGTCACAGCTGGGAGGAGAGGGAGGTCACAAGAGGTCACAGCTGGGGAGAGGGAGGTCACAAGAGAGGTCACAGCTGGGAGGAGAGGAGGTCAAGAGAGGTCACAGCTGGGAGAGGGAGGTCAAGCAAGAGAGGTCACAGCTGGGAGAGGGAGGTCACAAGAGAGGTCACAGCTGGGGGAGAGGGAGGTCACAGTTCACTGAGGTTAAGACAAGGTTAAGACGAGTGAGTGTGGCTATGTATGTACACAAACTCTGGGATTTATTTATTTATTTATTTAATTATTTATTTTTCTGATTGACTGTTTTTTCTCTCTCTCTCTCTCTCAGTGGGAGTCGAGTGACTGAGTCAAAAATATTACTGGGGATATTTCAGAATATAGTCAAATGGGCATTTACGACTTGGGGTACGAACGATGGAGAGAGAGAGAGAGAGAGAGAGAGAGAGAGAGAGAGAGAGAGAGAGAGAGAAGAGAGAGAGAGAGATGTTTTAATTTAGATATTTTTAATTAGCAGTCAGAATATATTTACCTGACTGGTAATTGCTGAGATAAAATTCCCACATTTTTAATAGAAAGTATTTCATGGTCGTATGTATGTATGTATGTATGTATGTATCCCCGTTTTGAGTATATTTACACACACACACACACACACACCCTTTCGACTCTCACTGACCATCACCACGGCCTCATCTGCAAATTTGGTAAGAAGCTTCTACACCATCCCCGACACCGGCCCCTACTACCACCTGAGATCCCCTGTCCGAGAATTGCTGTTCGACACCACAACCATCCAGCCCATACGTGCAGAACTGATCGCTATAAGAACAGCCCAGTCCCAACCATTGTAAAATTATCAATAACATGTAATAAATCAGTGTATTCATCCCAGTAAACACTGCTCCCTACACTGTCACTATGTTGAAATGAACTGTAGTTTGAGCTGATCCCCATCTGTTATTATATGTCTTATTTGTGTCACTTTGTTACTTGTATATTATTTGTAATTCGTAACCCATTCCCCAAATATGTAACTGTATATT
>NW_024715108.1:5000-6309 GCF_018991925.1 Homarus americanus
CCGCACGTCTTGGCCCGCATGCGTGTGTGGATGCTGCTAAATCGCCTCCGCTCGCCCGAATCACTTTCTTCCGATTCCGTGAGACCCGCATCTCCTGCCGCCTGATAGATCGCCACAAATAACCCTTTGATTCGGGAAATTTCACGACGATTGTGACTAATTTTTGCCGATTATTTTCTGAGATCTGTGTAACGTTGGCTCTTATTTTGACGAATATATATGTCTTGCTGAGATATATATATATATATATATATATATATATATATATATATATATATATATATATATATATATATATATATATATATATATATATATACATACACATATACATTCACGTACGTATATGCATGTGTAAATACTCACATATATACACATAACAAGAGGTAGACAGCAACACAAACACACGTAATTACACAGATATTTAAAAAAAATAGAGACAAAGGCATCCATGTAGACAAATATAAACACACACACACACACACACACACACACACACACACACACACGTGTGCACACAGTTACACATCACATACATATAACATGGTCACATAGAGACACCCACACAGACAAATGCCTGAACGCCACCACAACTAACCCCCTCATTTCTCCCTCTCCCCGGTGAGACATAACACTGTCTTACCCCGACTATAATTATACCTCCGCTAACACGGCTACTGTGTCGACTATTGCCTCTGGCTCATATGTGTTTCTCAGCCTTACCCACAAATATCATCTAATTGCCTGCCAGACCCCAAACTCAGTCTGGCCGAGGCCTTCCAGATCTCCCCCTATCCTAGCTGCTGGAATATGAGTTTCCTGGAACTTTCAAAACTTTCCCATCAGCGTCCAGAGTGAGAAAACATTTTTTTATCACAGTCCAAAACTCCTTCTCCCCCCCCCCCTTAAGTCAGTTTCCAGTTTCATGCCCTGAGATGACGTTTAAGGTTTTCCAGTTGTGTTTTGACATCGTCTTGATATCTGGAATGTGAGGGTTTTTAGATCTTAAAGGTTGTTGTAGACTGTCGGCGTCTGGGGCATGGCTTGAAGGCGTCCCGGAGCTCTCTTATACAGTACCTAGAGGGTGAGGTCTAACATCTTCTCTGACTCGGCTTTGTTTGGAGTATCATGACTCTCCAAAGCTTCCCTATATTTCCATAACAATTTGGAGTTTAGTTTAAAAAAAAATTATCTCTTTGTAGTCTTATATTAATGTAATGGTAAATAACCTTCCTTCTAAGAGATGGGCTCAAGACGCTGCAGAGCTCTCATATCCCATCTCAATATTATCAATAAACAGCTTCAAGAT
>NW_024715109.1:0-14834 GCF_018991925.1 Homarus americanus
ACACCACATGAGGTCCCTCCTAACACCATCTGGGAGGGAGTTACTACACTACGTGTTTGCAGTTCAACACCTACAATAATCTGTATGTTCACTGTATGTTCCTTTACCTTTCTCTAATGAAGGCTTTTGTTAAACCACCAATGTATGTAATAAGTCATTTATGTCCAACGTATATTTTCAGCCTTCGGGGTGCAGAACTTTTTCAATAAACCGTCAGTTATTATTATTATTATTATTATTATTACACAAATGGTCAGGTCTATAGCTCAGGCAGGTCCTAACCGAGCTAACCTCTCACTAAAAACAGGAAAAACTATATCTGTCATCTACACAAAAGGTAACCAGGTAAGACTCTTGATATAGAAATAATGAAATAGTTTTTGTAGTTTGACCCCTCCCCAAAAAGTAGTTTTTTTTCTAAGTCCCCCTTAAAAAAAATAAGGCAACGTTGATTATCTGAAAAAATTGGCTTGATTTCTGAAGTGCTTGAACTATCAACACGTCCAGTACTGTCCAGTAAGACCCTGCTATAACTTACGCTCTCACTCTAATACTGAAATTAATCCATCGCTTCTCTGGCGAGTTACCAAGTGGATAAGATATCTCTCCCGGACGGACGGACAGAAGGACTGAAGGACTTATAGCGTCATTTCTATACATCCCCAAACTTTCGGTCCGGGTGCTGCGAGAAAGAAATTCTGCACTGGTCAACAAGGAATCGCGCTGCCAATACAGTAAAACGATTGACTTTCTATTTTCATAAAACTTAGACAAATTTGATGTTTGATGCAAGCTTAGGAAAACGTGGTATCCTTAAAGATTACCACCGACTGAGAGACACCGTGTTACCTGTGCTAGGCGTCACCAGCTGAGAAACGCCGTGTTACCTGTGCTAGGCGTCATCAGCTGAGAGACGCCGCGTTACCTGTGCTAGGCGTCACCAGCTGAGAAACGCCGTGTTACCTGTGCTCGGCGTCATTAGCTGAGAGACACCGCGTTACCTGTGCTAGGCGTCACCATCTGAGAGACGCCGTGTTACCAGTGCTAGGCGTCACCATCTGAGAGACGCGGCGCTAGACCAGACAGTCGCTGTAAGTCACTGCCCTCACCTGTGCCCTTGAACTCTCTCCTCTGGTTGGTCATGCTGCTGTTGCTGTCTCCTGTTGCTGCTGTTGTTTGTCCTGTTGCTGCTGTTTGTGCTATTGCTGTCTCCTGTTGCTGCGGTTGTTAGGTCTTTCTGGTGGTAGTCTTTCCATGCCTGTATACAGTAATCCACACTGGAACGTACTTGAGATTTGTGCAGTTAAAGGAGCATGTTCCCGTCGTTGTATTCAGAGGTAAGCTTTATAAATCCCAAACTTCGATTTACTTTTGTCACTGCTGCCCCCAGTTGTTGCGCCGTCTTCAGTGAATGATCTATCGCAACGCCAAGAACTTTCTCCTTATCGACAGTATCCAGGAAAGTGTTATTAAACAGAATAGTTGTGATTGGATTGTTGTCTTCTATTATGTAATGTTAAAGATCTTTTGCCAGTCTCAAGACCATTTGAACAGCTCATGCAGGTCTTTCTACATTGTTGTGACGTCGTCTTGATTTGCTACCTTCCCCAATATCTTTGTGTCGTCCACAAAATTGACAATGTGACTCGATATGCTTTCACCTATGTCGTTTATGTAGATGACAAACAGGGTGGGTCCAAAGATAGAGCCTTGTGGTACTCCACTGAATGTACTCCATTTATTACCACTCTTTGTTGCCAGTCTTCGAGTCAATTGTTAATCCACAGCAAAATCTTGCCTGTGATGCCATGTGCCAGGATCTTAGAGGCCAGTCGTGCATGTGGGTCTTTGTCAAACGTTTAGGAGAAATTAATGTACAACACATCTACTGGTGAGCCTTGGTCACGTAGTCTGTAACTGTTAACGTTTCAGGGAACGTGATTAAGTTTGTCAGACAGAATTTTCTTTCTATGAAACCGTGTTGCGCTGTGTTGATAAGACTGTGTTCGGTCTGGTGTTGGATGATGGCGTCCCTCAGAATTTTCTCAAAGAGATTGCATTTATGTGACGGGCCTGCAGTTTTCTGCTGCACCTTTCCTACTCCTTCATGTGTATTAGGTGACGTTGACTGATTTCCAGTCCCTATAGGCGCTTTACCCTGATCCAAGGATTTGCTGAATAAAAGTCTTAGTGGGGTGCAGATCACGTGAGGACCTTGCACGGTGTATGTCACTTCAATATTTTTATTTTATTTACGTGCTGTCGTGTTTGTACAGCATATGTATATGAAAGTGTTTATATATTGAAGGTATTGTTGTTAATATTAATTAAATGCATAAAATGTAATAGTATTTGTTTTAATTATTACTAGTTTAATTATTATTATTTTTATTATTATTATTATTATTATTATTATTATTATTATTAATATTATTATTATTATTAATTATTATTATTATTACTAATTATTATTATTGTTATTATTATTATTACTAATTATTATTATTATTATTATTATTATTATTATTATTATTAATTATTATTATTATTTTTAATTATTATTATTATTAATTATTATTATTATCATTATTATTATTATTATTATTATTATTATTATTATTATTATTATTTATTATCTAATATACTATAGAAATAGCCGTGTGTGTGTCTGTTCTGGGCAGCCAAAATGGCACAATCGGTTTTTCATCAAACTTGATGGAAAAATCGCAAAAAATTCGTAGAGTGGAACAAACCTGGTCCCATGTCGATGGTTTCTTTAGGAAGGCATTAATTAACAATTTTGTCGCTGTACGCTGTCAGCTGGACGGCGGTTGCGCGCTAGCCAGGCACGAGTGTTCAAACTTTCACCAGGCACGAAGGGCTCACGTTCACTTGTTATAAACTATGTAACTTAAAATATTTCTGGTAATATCGTCTTGATTTTCCTGGGACGAGTTCGATGGTGTTCTGCCTCTAGTTTATTCAATCTTGCTATTTGGTTCCCGGTCAGTGGAAAATTCTTTATGTTCTGCAAACCATATTTGACACATGAAAGGGCGCCAAACTTATTTTAAGATTACTACTACTACTACTACTAATAATAATAATCTGTTGTAAGTGATAAGGTTAATGACTCTATAAAATAATATAAATAAGCGTAAGTTTCTCGTGTTTCTCTTTCTAGGTCCCCTTATGTCGTGTTTTGCTTGTGTGGGGTAATTCTGATTTGGGTGACTCAGCTTCCTTCCCACCTTATTCTCCCTCACCCCACTGTACACATCACACCACTTTACAGGTAAAATGATTACTATATACGGTACCTGGAACATCCAGTCTGCTCCAGGAAGCTTCCAATTATCAAACACCACAGGGATCTTGCTTTGGTAGAGGTGTCGCATTATGATCATCTTGGCGTCAACATCCTGAAGATCTGCCAACCTCCTCACCAGCTTGTTCTCCTTCAGGATGGGTTTGGCTTTTCTGTAACCATGTAACAAGTAATTTAATTAAGTGTCTGTCCTGTGATGAAAGAGCTAGCTGTTTTGGTTGTGTTTAGGTGGATGGGCACTGTATTTTGGTTGGGTTCACGTGGATGGGTACTGTGTTTTGGTTGTGTTTAGGTGGATGGGCACTGTGTTTAGGTTGTGTTTAGGATGGATGGGTACTGTGTTTTGGTTGGGTTCACGTGGATGGGTACTGTGTTTAGGTTGTGTTTAGGATGGATGGGCACTGTGTTTAGGTTGTGTTTTAGGATGGATGGGTACTGTGTTTTGGTTGGGTTCACGTGGATGGGTACTGTGTTTTGGATGTGTTTAGGTGGATGGGTGTTGTGTTGCTTGGGTATGTATAGATTAGTGTATGAATGTTGATTAATAACGCATAATAATGAACTTTATGAGGCTGTGAAAAGACATGTGAACAGAAATAAAAAATAAATAAATAATAATAATAATAATAATAATAATAATAATAATAATAATAATAATTGAGGATGATGATGGTTAGATTAATTATTATAATAAATCAACTTTTAATTTTATTAATTTTTTTTTTTACATAAAATTTAATAACATTCATCAACGACGATAATAACGGTTGCCCCGTTTCAGGATTCTTCTGGTGCAATCAACACAGCGGGGGGGTGATTCATAATAACCGCCCTCATGTTGCTGCCTTCTGGGCCTCACGTAGGGCGATGATCTGTAGCCGTCGTCAAACTCCCTCCTCCTGGGTCTTTTCCAGGGTGAGGAGTTGTAGCCGTCGTCAAACTCCCTCCCCCTGGGCCTCCTGTACGAGGAGTTGTAGCCTTCATCGTATCGTCTTTTACGGAAGGTTTTCCTGAATCTTTCAGGCTCCTGCATTTGTTTTGGAATCTTTTCGGAGTTGTAGTTGGGTCCACCTGGATACCGGAGGTATTCAACTTTCAGACACCGACGAGAATTTTTGTACAGTCCGCGTTTACCCACTGGTTCTCCATTGAGCCTGAGAGCTTCTTCTCTGTAAAATTCGCTACAGTACCTAGCGATGGCTGTACCACGGTGTAGACCGGTCTGGTGGTCACAGGGCATAAAGAAGTTTACCAGACCCCCGCAATGGCTGAAGAGAGATCGCATCTTCCGGTAGGTTACCTCGGTGGGAATATGTTTTATGAAGAGACCATATTGGTCAAATCTGTGAAAGTCGTCCTTAGGTATATCACAGACCGGATTAGTGTCTGGGTCTACCTCTGGCTGTGGAGTCATACCGTACTCGATCTGCATATCCTTAATATCGTGATTAGAACTCATTTTCATAATAATAACTGATTCTATTCAATATTGGATCCTTCAGTAGGACGTGTTTTGTTCCGCAGAAAATGTAGTAAGAGGCTTCTGAACTTGTTCTAGTGTTTTAGTGAACTTGTATTAGTATTATAATGAACCTGGTAATAGTATGTAGAATATGTGGTAGTAAGAGAACATGTATAGTTGATGGAACATGCAGGAAAAGATATAGAATATGTATGAACGTAGTAGTGTTAGAGAGTAGTATAGAGGAATATGTAAAAGCAGAGAAATATGTGTAGTGTTATAGAACATGTGGTAGAAAAGGAGAAAAGAGTGAACTGCAGTGGCAGTGTTGTGAGTGAACATGTAGTAAAGATAGTGAACAGGTAGAAGCAGAGTGAACATGGTAGTGTTGAGAAAGTGAATATAGAAAATAGAGGAACATATAGAAAAGCAGTAGAATATAGTACAGAGTGAATATGAACGTGGTAGTGCTAGAAATATAAAGGAATATGTGTATAGAGAATATGTGGTAGTATAGAAAGGAATATGTAAAGAAAGAATATGAATGTGTTAGTGAAATATGTAGAAAATATATGGTAGTGTTAAATATGTAGTATAGAAAATATATTGTGGTAGTGTTGTAGTGAACATGTGGTAGTGTTATATAACACGTCAAAATACAGACATTCACCCAGTTCAGCACCAGAAAGCGATACCTACACTAAACAACACAACTTGATCTTGGCATACGGATAAACAAGTAATGGCAGCTTCCCTGATAGCTCCCCACGTCGCCGAGTGTTGTTGCAAACATCAGAAAACCATAAGTCAGAAATTTGTAATTCCTCTAACCATTTCTTTCTATTCATGAAGTAAGAATTAATGTTTTTCTATAAAAAATCTTCCTATACTGGCTCCTTCCCATGAGTCTGAAGTCTAAAGTATTTCCCAGATATTCTTCATTCTCAAGGTAAGACATAAGTTTTCTTCTATGGGTATATATTTCCTGTTAATTAAGTACGGCGGCACCATTTAATTACAACCACAGAAATGTTTGAACAGAGGAATGGTTTACCAGCTACATTATATACTGGTATACTGTTTTTGATTTAACAGACATAAAATGAACAAACATAACCTACCCAATTTAACCTAATATATCTAATCTAACCTAACCTACTCTATTTAACCTATTTTAACCTCTTCTAACCTACTTTATTCAACCTAATCTATCTAACCTAACCTACATTAGGTATGGCTATGGCGTTTAGCACAAGGGTGTATAACTGTCTGGAATAGACAAAATTTAAAATCAACAGTTTAAAAATTCCTTTTCCTATTTTTTTTGAGATTTTCATGAGGTAAGAAAGCCTTTTTGTATAAAAAAATCTTTATGTTGATGGTTAAAGTGCACAACCTTCATCAGTATTATGGTAATGGATCTTGATATGTACAGTAGCTAAAACAACTATCTGTGCAGGTGGCGGTGGATATGCTCCGGAATGGTACGTGTGACTAGTGACAGCCCCCATATACCAATATTTATCGTCCATGGTCTCATATTGTTTCCCACAAAGTATGTACAGATAGTTGTTTTAGCTACTGTACATGTACAGGTATTTTACTGTGTAAATTATGCATGATCCCCTAGCCTACAGTTTTAGGATAATCAAATGTGGGAATACTATTAACACAGGAATAGCCACAGTGTGTATTGCTTATATGAAACGCTTTTGTTTAAACAAATAAATATTTAATTAGGTTAGGTTGGTAGGTTATATTAAGAACCATAATGAACTTCACATAGAATTTCAAGAACAAGACATACGACGGCCATTGAGGTCAACATTACAGTGGATAATACTCGCATATAGCCGTTCCCTAACAAATATTGTGCTGTAACTATGAACTCACTTCTCTTAAGGCTACCTAATTTAAATAGTCTTCCAGAGAAAGCACAAGTGGTTGCCAATAAATTAACGCTGTGTGAACGACTAATAAATATTTTACATCACAACAGCCAACACTAGACTAAACACAAATCGTGTGAAGGGATTTACGCAAAAAGAGAGAAGCCATCTCTAGCAAGCTTGGTATTATTAGACATTTATCTTTTACCATAGTCTGTCCTTCACAGACACAAGTATACGTTACGACTTACCAAATTTTTGTCCGAGATCGGTGAAGACCCCAGTGCAATTAATCGGTGGTCAGGGAGGTGTAAAGTCAACGCTTAACCCCCGAACACTTTAGTATAGGTTAAATTGTTGTTTTTTCATTTGTATATGATTTTTTGTCCACTTCCTACTGTGTTATCATTACCTCAGATACACACACTTATCACCACCAGAATCATCATAAAATTATCCTGGAAATCACCTGAGCATTAGATTCATTCACATTCATTACATATCCAAACTGACACACACAAACAAACACACACACACGCACACACACACACACACACACACCCACACACACACACACACACACACACACATCCTTGACATACTACATCCTTGACCACCGAAGGGTCAAGACGTACCTGGCGCTGCTCTCGGAGCAGCCAGGTCAACTGTTAAGTTGGCCCATACCAACTCCCTCCCCTGAACCCTCCTCCCCACCGTAATATCAACAAGTTATCGCCAGAAGTTACAATTTCATTTAGGAAAGGAATGGAACCAGTGTTAAACAGAGGTGAACAGTGGTGAACAGTGCTTAAGTCAGTGAGAACAACTCAACAGTAACAGTCATACCCAAGTTAACCTTCACACAGTGAGGTCCCAGGTACCCAGTGATAACGGCCCGTGAGACCCAACAACCAGCGATGTGTTAATCCGTCTACGATAGGAAGGCCTGGGACAACACCTCGCTCATATAACACCATCTGTGAGGGGATTACTACACCACGTCAGGTCCCTCATAACACCATATGTGAAGGAGTTACTACACCACGTGAGGCCCCTCATAACACCATCTGTGAGGGAATTACTACACCACATGAGGTCCCTCCTAACACCATCTGGGAGGGAGTTACTACACTACGTGTTTGCAGTTCAACACCTACAATAATCTGTATGTTCACTGTATGTTCCTTTACCTTTCTCTAATGAAGGCTTTTGTTAAATCACCAATGTATGTAATAAGTCATTTATGTCCAACGTATATTTTCAGCCTTCGGGGTGCAGAACTTTTTCAATAAACCGTCAATTATTATTATTATTATTATTATTATTACACAAATGGTCAGGTCTATAGCTCAGGCAGGTCCTAACCCAGCTAACCTCTCACTAAAACAGGAAAAACTATATCTGTTGTTACGAACCCCTCACCCCACACTACGAACGCCATCTATTGTCACAGTCTGCCTGCCCAGCACAGGCAACGCGCCATCCTAGGGACGAGACACGTGTGCCAGGCTCGTCGCCAGTTACCACTCCGGTTTCCTTCTCCATATCCTGGGTTGCGTCACCTCCTCAGTCTTCTTTGTCAGCTCCAATTCGAGGAGAGGGAACTTGGCTCTGGGAAGTGACCACAGGATCATCTATCCTCTAAACCTACGTGCAGTGACTACCTACCGTCTTCTACAATACTCAGCCTTACTCGTCAGCCATCTCAGCTCCTCACTTAAGTACATGTATCTTGTATTACCTCCCCCACGTCCACTTGCTTCAAAATTGTTTATGTTGTATTAATATGTATATACTGTTAATGTTTAGGTTAAGTTTGGTTAGGGTAATTTATAAAGCTGAATATTTTGTTAAAGAGATTTATGGTACTCTATTATATACAACGAAAACTCGCATCCTTTGTCTGCCCTTTATAGTCCGATTGTCTTTGTTTTTTTTGTGTTACTGTTGGGATCTGGGTAGACGTATAACTATATTCTAAATCCCCAACTCGTAACACTGTCATCTACACAAAAGGTAACCAGGTAAGACTCTTGATATAGAAATAATGAAATAGTTTTTGTAGTTTGACCCCTCCCCAAAAAGTAGTTTTTTTCTAAGTCCCCCTTAAAAAAAATAAGGCAACGTTGATTATCTGAAAAAATTGGCTTGATTTCTGAAGTGCTTGAACTATCAACACGTCCAGTACTGCCCAGTAAGACCCTGCTATAACTTACGCTCTCACTCTAATACTGAAATTAATCCATCGCTTCTCTGGCGAGTTACCAAGTGGATAAGATATCTCTCCCGGACGGACGGACAGAAGGACTGAAGGACTTATAGCGTCATTTCTATACATCCCCAAACTTTCGGTCCGGGTGCTGCGAGAAAGAAATTCTGCACTGGTCAACAAGGAATCGCGCTGCCAATACAGTAAAACGATTGACTTTCTATTTTCATAAAACTTAGATAAATTTGATGTTTGATGCAAGCTTAGGAAAACGTGGTATCCTTAAAGATTACCACCGACTGAGAGACACCGTGTTACCTGTGCTAGGCGTCACCAGCTGAGAAACGCCGTGTTACCTGTGCTAGGCGTCATCAGCTGAGAGACGTCGCGTTACCTGTGCTAGGCGTCACCAGCTGAGAAACGCCGTGTTACCTGTGCTAGGCGTCATTAGCTGAGAGACACCGCGTTACCTGTGCTAGGCGTCACCATCTGAGAGACGCCGTGTTACCAGTGCTAGGCGTCACCATCTGAGAGACGCGGCGCTAGACCAGACAGTCGCTGTAAGTCACTGCCCTCACCTGTGCCCTTGAACTCTCTCCTCTGGTTGGTCATGCTGCTGTTGCTGTCTCCTGTTGCTGCTGTTGTTTGTCCTGTTGCTGCTGTTTGTGCTATTGCTGTCTCCTGTTGCTGCGGTTGTTAGGTCTTTCTGGTGGTAGTCTTTCCATGCCTGTATACAGTAATCCACACTGGAACGTACTGGAGATTTGTGCAGTTAAAGGAGCATGTTCCCGTCGTTGTATTCAGAGTTAAGCTTTATAAATCCCAAACTTCGATTTACTTTTGTCACTGCTGCCCCCAGTTGTTGCGCCGTCTTCAGTGAATGATCTATCGCAACGCCAAGAACTTTCTCCTTATCGACAGTATCCAGGAAAGTGTTATTAAACAGAATAGTTGTGATTGGATTGTTGTCTTCTATTATGTAATGTTAAAGATCTTTTGCCAGTCTCAAGACCATTTGAACAGCTCATGCAGGTCTTTCTACATTGTTGCGACGTCGTCTTGATTTGCTACCTTCCCCAATATCGTTGTGTCGTCCACAAAATTGACAATGTGACTCGATATGTTTTCACCTATGTCGTTTATGTAGATGACAAACAGGGTGGGTCCAAAGATAGAGCCTTGTGGTACTCCACTGAATGTACTCCATTTATTACCACTCTTTGTTGCCAGTCTTCGAGTCAATTGTTAATCCACAGCAAAATCTTGCCTGTGATGCCATGTGCCAGGATCTTAGAGGCCAGTCGTGCATGTGGGTCTTTGTCAAACGTTTAGGAGAAATTAATGTACAACACATCTACTGGTGAGCCTTGGTCACGTAGTCTGTAACTGTTAACGTTTCAAGGAACGTGATTAAGTTTGTCAGACAGAATTTTCTTTCTATGAAACCGTGTTGCGCTGTGTTGATAAGACTGTGTTGATAAGACTGTGTTCGGTCTGGTGTTGGATGATGGCGTCCCTCAGAATTTTCTCAAAGAGATTGCATTTATGTGACGGGCCTGCAGTTTTCCGCTGCACCTTTCCTACTCCTTCATGTGTATTACGTGACGTTGACTGATTTCCAGTCCCTATAGGCGCTTTACCCTGATCCAAGGATTTGCTGAATAAAAGTCTTAGTGGGGTGCAGATCACGTGAGGACCCTGCACGGTGTATGTCACTTCAATATTTTTATTTTATTTACGTGCTGTCGTGTTTGTACAGCATATGTATGTGAAAGTGTTTATATATTGAAGGTATTGTTGTTAATATTAATTAAATGCATAAAATGTAATAGTATTTGTTTTAATTATTACTAGTTTAATTATTATTATTATTATTATTATTATTATTATTATTATTATTATTATTATTATTATTACTATTAATATTATTATTATTATTATTAATTATTATTATTAATTATTATTATTACTAATTATTATTATTGATATTATTATTATTACTAATTATTATTATTATTATTATTATTATTATTATTATTAATTATTATTATTATTTTTAATTATTATTATTATTAATTATTATTATTATTATTATTATTATTATTATTATTATTATTATTATTATTATTATTATTATTATTATTATTATTATTATTATTTATTATCTAATATACTATAGAAATAGCCGTGTGTGTGTCTGTTCTGGGCAGCCAAAATGGCACAATCGGTTTTTCATCAAACTTGATGGAAAAATCGCAAAAAATTCGTAGAGTGGAACAAACCTGGTCCCATGTCGATGGTTTCTTTAGGAAGGCATTAATTAATCATTTTGTCGCTGTACGCTGTCAGCCGGACGGCGGTTGCTCGCTAGCCAAGCACGAGCGTTCAATCTTTCACCTGGCATGAAGGGCCCACATTCACTTGTTATAAACTATGAAACATAATATTTCTGGTAATATCGTCTTGATTTTCCTGGGACGAGTTCGATGGTGTTCTGCCTCTAGTTTATTCCTTCTTGCTATTTGGTTCCCGGTCAGTGCAAAATTCTTTATGTTCTGCAAACCATATTTGACACATGAAAGGGCGCCAAACTTATTTTAAGATTACTACTACTACTACCAATAATAATAATAATCTGTTGTAAGTGATAAGGTTAATGACTCTATAAAATAATATAAATCAGCGTAAATTTCTCGTGTTTCTCTTTCTAGGTCCCTTACGTCGTGTTTTGCCTGTGTGGGGTAATTCTGATTTGGGTGACTCAGCTTCCTTCCCACCTTATTCTCCCTCACCCCACTGTACACATCACATCACTTTACAGGTAAAATGATTACTATATACGGTACCTGGAACATCCAGTCTGCTCCAGGAAGCTTCCAATTATCAAACACCACAGGGATCTTGCTTTGGTAGAGGTGTCGCATTATGATCATCTTGGCGTCAACATCCTGAAGATCTGCCAACCTCCTCACCAGCTTGTTCTCCTTCAGGATAGGTTTGGCTTTTCTGTAACCATGTAACAAGTAATTTAATTAAGTGTCTGTCCTGTGATGAAAGAGCTAGCTGTTTTGGTTGTGTTTAGGTGGATGGGCACTGTGTTTTGGTTGGGTTCACGTGGATGGGTACTGTGTTTTGGTTGTGTTTAGGTGGATGGGCACTGTGTTTAGGTTGTGTTTAGGATGGATGGGTACTGTGTTTTGGTTGGGTTCACGTGGATGGGTACTGTGTTTAGGTTGTGTTTAGGATGGATGGGCACTGTGTTTAGGTTGTGTTTTAGGATGGATGGGTACTGTGTTTTGGTTGTGTTCACGTGGATGGGTACTGTGTTTTGGATGTGTTTAGGTGGATGGGTGTTGTGTTGCTTGGGTATGTATAGATTAGTGTATGAATGTTGATTAATAACGCATAATAATGAACTTTATGAGGCTGTGAAAAGACATGTGAACAGAAATAAAAAATAAATAAATAATAATAATAATAATAATAATAATAATAATAATAATAATAATAATAATAATAATAATAATAATTGAGGATGATGATGGTTAGGTTAATTATTATACTAAATCAACTTTTAAATTTATTAATTTTTTTTTTTACATAAAATTTAATAACATTCATCAACGACGATAATAACGGTTGCCCCGTTTCAGGATTCTTCTGGTGCAATCAACACAGCGGGGGGGTGATTCATAATAACCGCCCTCATGTTGCTGCCTTCTGGGCCTCACGTAGGGCGATGATCTGTAGCCGTCGTCAAACTCCCTCCTCCTGGGTCTTTTCCAGGGTGAGGAGTTGTAGCCGTCGTCAAACTCCCTCCTCCTGGGTCTTTTCCAGGGTGAGGAGTTGTAGCCGTCGTCACACTCCCTCCCCCTGGGCCTCCTGTACGAGGAGTTGTAGCCTTCATCGTATCGTCTTTTACGGAAGGTTTTCCTGAATCTTTCAGGCTCCCGCATTTGTTTTGGAATCTTTTCGGAGTTGTAGTTGGGTCCACCTGGATACCGGAGGTATTCAACTTTCAGACACCGACGAGAATTTTTGTACAGTCCGCGTTTACCCACTGGTTCTCCATTGAGCCTGAGAGCTTCTTCTCTGTAAAATTCGCTACAGTACCTAGCGATGGCTGTACCACGGTGTAGACGGTCTGGTGGTCACAGGGCATAAAGAAGTTTACCAGACCCCCGCAATGGCTGAAGAGAGATCGCATCTTCCGGTAGGTTACCTCGGTGGGAATATGTTTTATAAAGAGACCATATTGGTCAAATCTGTGAAAGTCGTCCTTAGGTATATCACAGACCGGATTAGTGTCTGGGTCTACCTCTGGCTGTGGAGTCATACCGTACTCGATCTGCATATCCTTAATATCGTGATTAGAACTCATTTTCATAATAATAACTGATTCTATTCAATATTGGATCCTTCAGTAGGACGTGTTTTGTTCCGCAGAAAATGTAGTAAGAGGCTTCTGAACTTGTTCTAGTGTTTTAGTGAACTTGTATTAGTATTATAATGAACCTATAATAGTGTTATAGTGAACATGTGGTAGTGTTATAGTGAACATGTGGTAGTGTTGGAGTGAACATGTGGTAGTGTTATAGTGAACATGTGGTAGTGTTAGAGTGAACATGTGGTAGTGTTGTAGTGAACGTGTGGTAGTGTTGTAGTGAACATGTGGTAGTGTTGTAGTGAACATGTGGTAGTGTTGTAGTGAACATGTGGTAGTGTTATAGTGAACATGTGGTAGTGTTGTAGTGAACATGTGGTAGTGTTGTAGTGAACATGTGGTAGTGTTGTAGTGAACGTGTGGTAGTGTTGTAGTGAACATTTGGTAGTGTTATAGTGAACATGTGGTAGTGTTGTAGTGAACATGTGGTAGTGTTATAGTGAACATGTGGTAGTGTTGTAGTGAACATATGGTAGTGTTGTAGTGAACATGTGGTAGTGTTGTAGTGAACATGTGGGAGTATTATAGTGAACGTGTGGTAGTGTTGTAGTGAACATGTGGTAGTGTTGTAGTGAACATGTGGTAGTGTTGTAGTGAACATGTGGTAGTATTGTAGTGAACATGTGGTAGTGTTGTAGTGAACATGTGGTAGTATTATAGTGAACGTGTGGTAGTGTTGTAGTGAACATGTAGTAGTGTTATAGTGAACATGTGGTAGTGTTGTAGTGAACATATGGTAGTGTTGTAGTGAACATGTGGTAGTGTTGTAGTGAACATGTGGTTGTGGTAGTGTTGTAGTGAACATGTGGTAGTGTTATATAACACGTCAAAATACAGACATTCACCCAGTTCAGCACCAGAAAGCGATACCTACACTAAACAACACAACTTGATCTTGGCATACGGATAAACAAGTAATGGCAGCTTCCCTGATAGCTCCCCACGTCGCCGAGTGTTGTTGCAAACATCAGAAAACCATAAGTCAGAAATTTGTAATTCCTCTAACCATTTCTTTCTATTCATGAAGTAAGAATTAATGTTTTTCTATAAAAATCTTCCTATACTGGCTCCTTCCCATGAGTCTG
This sequence comes from Homarus americanus, assembly GCF_018991925.1. NCBI lineage: Eukaryota > Metazoa > Arthropoda > Malacostraca > Decapoda > Nephropidae > Homarus > Homarus americanus. The sequence continues at coordinate 14,418 of NW_024715109.1, forward strand.
AAGTCTAAAGTATTTCCCAGATATTCTTCATTCTCAAGGTAAGACATAAGTTTTCTTCTATGGGTATATATTTCCTGTTAATTAAGTACGGCGGCACCATTTAATTACAACCACAGAAATGTTAGAACAGAGGAATGGTTTACCAGCTACATTATATACTGGTATACTGTTTTTGATTTAACAGACATAAAATGAACAAACATAACCTACCCAATTTAACCTAATATATCTAATCTAACCTAACCTACTCTATTTAACCTATTTTAACCTCTTCTAACCTACTTTATTTAACCTATTCTATCTAACCTAACCTACATTAGGTATGGCTATGGCGTTTAGCACAAGGGTGTATAACTGTCTGGAATAGACAAAATTTAAAATCAACAGTTTAAAAATTCCTTTTCCTGTTTTTTTTGA
>NW_024715110.1:0-19358 GCF_018991925.1 Homarus americanus
ATGTACCTAAAGTGGTTCCCGGCCCTCACACCCCGATTCATGGCACTGAAAGGGTGCCTGGCCCTCACAGCCCGGGCCATGGTGCTGGAGGGGTGTCAGGCCCTGACACACCCGGGTCATGACACTAAAGGGGTGCCCGGCCGTCACACCCCTGGCCATGGCACTGAGGGTTTGCCCGGCCCTCACACCCCTGGTCATGTACCTAATTTGGTGCCCGGCCCTCACACCCCGTTTCATGGCACTGGAAGGGTGCCCCTGCCCTCAGACCCCGCGTCATGTCACTGAAAAGGGTGCCCGGCCTCCACACTCCAGGTTCATGGCACTGAAGGGGTGCCTGGCCTATCACCCCGGGTCATCGTGCTGGAGGGGCGCCCTGCCCTCACACCCCGGGTCATGTCACTGAAAGGGTGCCCGGCCCTCACACTCCGGGTCATGGCACTGAAGGGGTGCCTGGCCCTCACACCCCGGGTCATGGTGCTGGAGGGGTGCCCGGCCCTGACAACCTGGGTCATGTGAAGGGGTGCCCGGCCCTCACACCCAGGTTCATGACACTGAAAGGGTATCCGGCCCTCACACCCCGGGTCATGTCACTGAAGGGGTGACCGGCCCTCACTCTCCGGGTCATGGCACTGAAAGGGAGCCCGGCCCTCACACCCCGGGTCATGGCACTGAAGGGATGCCCGGCCCTCACATCCCGGGACATAGTGCTCAAGGGGTGCCCGGCCCTCACACCCCAGGTCATGTCACTGAAAGGGTGCCCGGCCCTCACACCCCGGGTCATGTCACTGAAGGGGTGCCCAGCTCTAACACTCCGGGTCATGGCACTGAAGGGGAGCCCGGCCCTCACACCCCGGGTCATGACATTGAAGGGGTGCCTGTCCCTCACACCCCGGGTCATGGTATTGAAGGGGTGCCCGGCCATTACACCCCGGGTCATGTGAAGGGGTGCCCGGCCCTCACACCCCGGTTCATAAAACTGTAGGGGTGTTCTGCTCCCACACCCCGTTTCATGACACTGAAGGGGTGCCTGGCCCTAACACCAGGGTTCCTGTCACTTATGGGGTGCCCCGCCCTGACACCCCGGGTCATGGTGCTGGAGGGGTACCCGGCCCTGACACCCCGGGTCATGTGAAGGGGTGCCCGGCCCTCACACCCTGGTTCAAAGCACTGTATGGGTGCCCGGCACTCACACCTCGGGTCATGTCACTGAAGGGGTGCCCAGCTCTCACACTCCGGGTCATGGCATTGAAGGGGTGCCTGGCCCTCAAACCCCGGATCATGGTGTTGAAGGGGTGCCCGGCCCTTACACCCCGGGTCATGTGAAGGGGTGCCCGGCCCTCACAACCCCGTTTCATGACACTGAAAGGGTGCCCGGCCCTAACACCTTGGTTCATGTCACTTATGGGGTGCCCGGCCCTCACACCCTGGGTCATGTCACTGAAGGGGTTCCCGGCCCTCACACTCCGGGTCATGGCACTGAATGGGAGCCCGGCCCTCACACCCCGTGTCATGGCACTGAAGGGGTGCCCACCCTCACACCCCGGGTCAAGGTGCTGAAGGGGTGCCCGGCCCTCACACCCTGGGTCATGTCACTGAAGGGGTGCCCGGCCCTCACACCCCGGGTCATGTCACTGAAGGGGTGCCCGGCCCTCGCACCATGGGTCATGGCACTGATCAGGTGCCCGGCCCTCACACCCCGTTTTCATGGCACTAAAGGGGTGCCCGGCCTACCGGCTCATAGTGCTAAGAAAGAGTGCAGCCCTCCACACAGGTCATGAGACCTAAAGGGGTGCCCAGCCACACCCCGGCTCATAGCTCTGTGAAGAATTCCCGGCCCCACACACCCCGTGTCATGTGAAAAAGGTGCCGGCCCTCACCTCCCGTTTATAGCTCTGTAGGGTGCAGGCCTCACACCCCGGGTCATGGACCTAAAGGGGTGCCCGGCCCTCACACCCCTGATAATAGAGCTAAACGAGTGCCCGGCCCTCAAAACCCCCGGGGTCATATCATTGAAGGGGTGCTCGGCCCACACACCCCGGGTCATATCACTGAAAAAATGCCCGGCCCTCACACCCAGGGTCATAGCTCTGAAGGGGTGCCCGGCCCACACACCCCGTGTCATGTGAAGGGGTGCCCGGCCCTCACACTCTGGTTCATAGCTCGGTAGGGGTGCCCGGGCCTCACACCCCGTTTCATGGCACTAAAGGGGGGTGCCCGGCCCTCACACCCCGGCTCATGGCACTGAAGGGTTGCCCGGCTCTGACGCCCCGGGTCATGTCACTGAAGGGGTGCTCGGCCCACACACCCCGGGTCATATCACTGAAAAAATGCCCGGCCCTCACACCCAGGGTCATAGCTCTGAAGGGGTGCCCGGCCCTCACACCCCGTTTCATGGCCCTAAAGGGGTGCCCGGCCCTCACACCCCGGCTCATGGCACTGAAGGGGTGTGCGGCCCTCACACCCCGGGTCATGGACCTAAAGGGGTGCCCGGCCCTCACCCTACGAGTCATGGGGTTGAAGCAGTTCCCGGCCCTCACACCCCGGGTCATGGTGTTGGAGGGGTGCCCGGCCCTCACACCCCGGGTCATGTCACCAGGGGTGCCCGGCCTCACACCCGGTTCATGGCACTGATGGGGGTGCCTGGCCCCTCACACTCCGGGTCATGGTGCTGAGGGTGCCCGGCCCTCACACCCCGGGTCATGGACCTAAAGGGTTGCCCGGCCCTGACGCCCCGGGTCATGTCACTGAAGGGGTGCCCGGCCCTCACACCCCTGGGTCATGGACTCCAAAGAGGCAATAGCCCTCACACCCCGGGTCATGGACCTAAAGGGTTGCCCGGCCCTGACGCCCCGGGTCATGTCACTGAAGGGGTGCCCGGCCCTCACACCCCTATTCATGGCACTGAAGGGGTGCCCGGCCCTAACACCCCGGTTCACAGCACTGTAGGGGTGCCCGGCCTTCACATCCCGATTCATGGGACTGAAGGGGTGCCTGACCCTCACATTCCGGGTCATGTGAAGGAGTGCCCGGCCTTCACACCCCGGTTCGCAGCACTGTAGGGGTGCCCGGCCTTCCCACCCCGTTTCATCGCACTGAAAGGGTGCCCGGCCCTCACACCCCGTTTCATGACACTGAAGGGGTGCATGGCCCTCACACCCCGGGTCATGGCACTGAAAGGGTGCACGGCCCTCACACCCAGGGTCATGGACCTAAAGGGGTGCCCGGCCCTCACACCACGGGTCATGGGATTGAAGCGGTTCCCGGCCCTCACACCCAGGGTCATGTGAAGGGGTGCCCGGCCTTCACACCCCGGTTCGCAGCACTGTAGGGGAGCCCGGCCTTCACACCCCTTTTCATCGCACTGAAAGGGTGCCCGGCTTTCACACCCCGATTCACGACACTGAAGGGGTGCCCGGCCCTCAAACCCCGGGTCATGGACCTAAAGGGGTGCCCGGCCCTCACACCACGGATCATGGAGTGAAGCGGTTCCCGGCCCTCACAACCCGGGTCATGGTGCTGGAGGGTTTCCGGCCCTCACACCGCGGTTCATGTCACTGATGGGGTGCCTGCCCTCACACCCTGGGTTATGGCACTGAAGGGGTGCCTGACCTCAGCTAATTCCCGGTCATGGTGCTGAAGGTGCCCGGCTTTCACACTCCCCATTCATGGCACTGGAGGGGTGCCTGGCCCTCACACCCCAGGTCATGTCACTGAAGGGGTGCAGGGCCCTCACACCCCGGGGCATGGGGTTGAAGCGATGCCCGGCCATCACACCCCGGGTCATGGTGCTGATGGGGTGCCCGGCCCTCACACCCCGATTCTTGGCACTGAAATCGAGCCCGGCCCTAACACTCTGGGTCATGGTGCTGAAGGGGTGCCCGGCCCTCACACTCCGATTCATTTCACTGAAGAGGTGCCCGACCCTCACACAACGGGTCATGTGAAGGGGCGCCCGGCCCTCACACCCCGGTTCGCAGCACTGTAGGGGTGCCCGGCCCTCACACCCTGCTCGGCGGTGACTGAAAGGGTAAGGGCCCTCACACCCGGTTCATGACACTGGCGTACCGCCCCACCCGTCAGTGGCACTGAAGTGGTGGACGGCCTCGCCACACCCTGGTCAGGACCCAAAGGGGTGCTTCCAGCCCACACCATGGGTCATGGGTTGAAAACGGTTCGCCCTCAGCACCCCGGGCCGCAGCGTAGGGTGCCCGGCCTCACATCTCTGGTCTTGGCACTGCAGGGTGCTCTGGCCTCACACCCCGGGTCATGTGAAAGTGAAGGATGCCTGGATTTCACACCCTCGATTCATGGCACTGAAAGGGTCCTTGGCCCTCAAACCCCTGGGTCATGGTGTCTGGAGGGGTGCCCAGCCTCACACCCCCGGTGATTTCACTGAAGGGGTGCCTGGCCCTCACACCCCGGGTCATGGTACTGAGGGGGTGCCCCGCCCTCACACCCCGGGTCATGGTGCTAATGGGGTGCCTGGCCCTTACACCCCGGGTCATGTGAAGGGGTGCCCGGCCCTCACACCCCGGTTCATAACACTGTAGGGGTGCCCTGCCCCCAAACCCCGGCTCATGTCACTTATGGGGTGCCCGGCGCTCACTCCCCGGGTCATGGTGCCGGAGGGGTGCCCGGCCCTGACACCCCGGGTCAAGTGAAGGGGTGCCCGGACCTCACACCCTTTTTCAAAGCACTGTATGGATGGCCGGCACTCACACCCCGTTTCATGGCATTTAAGGGTGCCCATCCCGCACAACCAGGTTAATGACACTGAAAGGTTGCCCGGCCCTCACACCCCAGGTCATGTCACTGAAGGGGTGCCCGGCCCTCATACTCCGGGTCATGGCACTGAAGGGGTGCCTGGCCCTCACACCCCGGGTCATGGTGCTGGAGGGGTGCCCTGCCCTCACACCCCGGGTCATGTCACTGAAAGGGTGCCCGGCCCTCACACTCCGGGTCATGGCACTGAAGGGGTGCCTGGCCATTACACCTCAGGTCATGGTGCTTGAGGGGTGCCCGGCCCTGACACTCCGGGTCATGACACTGAAGGGGTGCCCGGCCCGTCACACTCCGGGTCATGGCACTGAAGGGGTGCCTGGCCCTCACACCCCGGGTCATGGTGCTGGAGGGGTGCCCTGCCCTCACACCCCGGGTCATGTCACTGAAAAGGTGCCTGGCCCTCACACTCCGGGTCATGGCACTGAAGGGGTGCCTGGCCATTACACCTCAGGTCATGGTGCTTGAGGGGTGCCCGGCCCTGACACTCCGGGTCATGACACTGAAGGGGTGCCCGGCCGTCACACTCCGGGTCATGGCACTGAAGGGGTGCCTGGCCCTCACACCCCGGGTCATGGTGCTGGAGGGGTGCCCTGCCCTCACACCCCGGGTCATGTCACTGAAAAGGTGCCTGGCCCTCACACTCCGGGTCATGGCACTGAAGGGGTACCTGGCCATCACACCTCAGGTCATGGTGCTTGAGGGGTGCCCGGCCCACGGCACTCGGGTCATGAAAGGGTGCGGCCTCTTGAGTTCATGACACTGAAAAGGTATCCGGCCTAACACCCAGGTTCATGTCACTGAAGGGGTGCCCGGCCCTCACACCCCGGGTAATGGTGCTGGAGGGTGCGGCCCTCACACCCCCTGGAAATGTCCATTAAAAAGGGTGCCCAGCCCTCACACCCCGGTTCATGGCACTGAAGGGGTGCCCGGCCCTCACACTCCGGGTCATGGTGCTGGAGGGGTGCCCGACCCTCACACCCTGGGTCATGTCACTGAGGGGGTTCACGGCCCTCGCACCCCGGGTCATGGACCTAAAGGGGTGCACGGCCCTCACACCCCGGGTCATGGACCTAAAGGGTTGCCCGGCCCTGACGCCCCGGGTCATGTCACTGAAGGGGTGCCCGGCCCTCACACCCCTATTCATGGCACTGAAGGGGTGCCCCTCCCTCACACCCTGGTTCACAGCACTGTAGGGGTGCCCGGCCTTCACATCCCGATTCATGGGACTGAAGGGGTGCCCGACCTTCACACCCCGGGTCATGTGAAGGGGTGCCCGGCCTTCACACCCCGGTTCGCAGCACTGTAGGGGAGCCCGGCCTTCACACCCCTTTTCATCGCACTGAAAGGGTGCCCGGCTTTCACACCCCGATTCACGGCACTGAAAGGGTGCCCGGCCCTCACACCCCGTTTCATGACACTGAAGGGGTGCCCGGCCCTCAAACCCGGGTCATGGACCTAAAGGGGTGCCCGGCCCTCACACCACGGATCATGGAGTGAAGCGGTTCCCTCCACCCCGGGTCATGGTGCTGGAGTGGTGCCCGGCCCCTCACACCCACGGTCATGGCACTGGCGAAGTGCCTGTCCTATCACACTCCGGGTCATGGTGCTGAAGGGGTGCCCGGCTTTGACACCGATTCATTGCACTGAAGGGGTGCCCAGCCCTCACCCCGGGTCATGGTGCCTGAGGGGTGCCCCGCCCTCACACCATGTGGGTCATGGGGTTGAAGTGGTTCCCGACCATCACACCTCGGGTCATGGTGCTGATGGGGTGCCCGGCCCTCACACCCCGATTCTTGGCACTGAAATCGAGCCCGGCCCTAACATTCTGGGTCATGGTGCTGAAGGGGTGCCCGGCCCTCACACCCCGATTCATTTCACTGAAGTGGTGCCGGACCCTCACTCCCCGGGTCATGTGAAGGGGTGCCCGGCCCTCACACCCCGGTTCGCAGCACTGTAGGGGTGCCCGGATCTCACAACCCGTTTCATGGCACTGAAAGGGTGCCGGGCCCTCACACCCCGGTTCATGACACTGAAGGGGTGCCCGGCCCTCACACCCCGGGTCATGGCAATGAAGTGGTGCACGGCCCTCACACCCCGTGTCATGGTGCTGGAGGGGTGTCTGGCCCTCACACCCCGGGTCATGGTGCTGAAGGGATGCCCGGCTTTCACACCCCGATTCATGGCACTGAAAGGGTCCCCGGCCCTCAAACCCCGGGTCATGGTGTCTGAAGGGTGCCCGGCCCTCACACCCCGGGTCATGTCACTAAACGGATGCCCGGCCCTCACACTCCGGGTCATGGGGTTACAGCGGTTCCCGGCCCTCACTCCCCGGGTTATGGAGCTGATGGGGTGCCCGGCCCTCACACCCCGATTCTTGGCACTGAAATCGAGCCCGGCCCTAACACCCTGGATCATGGTGCTGAAGGGGTGCCCGGCCCTCACACCCCGGGTCATGGCACTGAAGGTGTGCCCGAACCTCACACCTCGGGTCATGGTGCTGGAGGTGTGCCCGAACCTCACACCCCGGGTTATGTCACTGAAAGGGTGTCCGGCCCTCAAACACCGGGTCATGTCACTGAAGGGGTGCCCGGCCCTCAGACCCCGGGTCATGGTGGTGGAGGGGTGCCCGACCCTCACACCCCGGGTCATGTCACTGAAAGGGTGCCCGGCCCTCATCCCGGGTGATGCCAATGAAGGGGTGCCCAGCTCTCACACCCCCGGTGATTTCACAGAAGGGGTACCTGGCCCTCACACCCCGGGTCATGGTACTGAAGGGGTGCCCCGCCCTCACACCCCGGGTCATGGTGCTAATGGGGTGCCTGGCCCTTACACCTCGGGTCATGTGAATGGGTGCCCGGCCCTCACACCCCGGTTCATAACACTGTAGGGGTGCCCTGCCCCCACACCCCGGCTCATGTCACTTATGGGGTGCCCGGCGCTCACACCCAGGGTCATGGTGCTGGAGGGGTACCCGGCCCTGACACCAAGGGCCAAGTGAAGGGGTGCCCGGCCCTGACACCCCGGGTCAAGTGAAGGGGTGCCCGGACCACACACCCTTTTTCAATGCACTGTATGGGTGCCCGGCACTCACACCCCGTTTCATGGCATTTAAGGGTGCCACATCCCTCACAACCAGGTTAATGACACTGAAAGGTTGCCCGGCCCTCACACCCCAGGTCATGTCACTGAAGGGGTGCCCGGCCCTCACACCCCGGGTCATGGCACTGAAGGGGAGCCCGGCCGTCACACCCCGGTTAATGACACTGAAGGGGTGCCCGGCCCTCACACCCCGGGTCATGGTGCTGGAGGGGTGCCCTGCCCTTACACCCCAGGTCATGTCACTGAAAGGGTGCCCGGCCCTCACACTCCGGGTCATGGCACTGAAGGGGTGCCTGGCCCTCACACCCCAAGTCATGGTGCTCGAGGGGTGCCCGGCCCTGACACTCCGGGTCATGTGAAGGGGTGCCCGGCCCTCTCACCCAGGTTCATGACACTGAATGGGTATCCTGCCCTCACACCCCGGGTCATGTCACTGAAGGGGTGCCCGGCCCTCACACTCCGGGTCATGGCACTGAAGGGGAGCCCGGCCCTCACAACCCGGGTTATGGCACTGAAGGGGTGCCCGGCCTCACACCCCGGGTCAAATCACTGATGGGTGCCCAGCCACACTCCGGGTCATGGCACTTGAAGGGGTGCCTGGCCTCACAGACCCTGGGTCATGGTGCTGAAGGGGTGTCTGACCACCTCGCTTGTAGCCCTGTAGGGGTGCCCGGCCCTCACACCCTGTTTCATGGAACTTAAAGGGTCCCCGGCCCTCACACCATGATTCATGACACTGAAGGGGTGCCCGGCCGTCACACCCCGGGTCATTTCATTGAAGGGGTGTCCGGCCCTCACCCCCGGGCCATGGTGCTGGATTGGTGCCCGGCCCTCACACCCCGGGCCATGGTGCTGGATTGGTGCCCGGCCCTCACACTCCGGGTCATGGCACTGAAGGGGAGCCCGGCCCTCACACCCCGGGTTATGGCACTGAAGGGGTGCCCGGCCCTCACACCCCGGGTCATGTGAAGGGGTGCCCGGCCCTCACATCCCGGGCCTGCGGTGCTGAAGGTGCTCCGTCCCACCCCGGGTCATGTGAAGGTGCCTGGCCTCACCTCGGTCTGTAACACTGTAGGGATGTCCTGCCCCCACACCCTGCTCATGTCACTGAAGGGTGCTGGGCCCTCACACCCCAGGTCATGCTTCCTGAAGGGGTGCCTGGGCTGACACACCTGCTTCCCATGGCACTGTAAGGGTGCCCGGCCCTCACACTCCGGGCCATGGTGCTGGAGGGGTGTCAGGCCCTGACACACCCGGGTCATGACACTGAAGGGGTGCCCGGCCCACACACCCCAGGCCATGGTGCTGGAGGGGTGCCCGGCCCTCACACCCCGGGTCATGTCACTGAAAGGGTGCCCGGCCCTCACACCCCGGGTCATGTCACTGAAAGGGTGTCCAGCTCTCACAGTCCGGGTCATGGCACTGAAGGGGTGCCTGGCCCTCACACCCCGGGTCATGGTGCTGAAGGGGTGCCGGGCCTTACACCCCGGGTCATGTGAAGGGGTGCCCGGCCCTCACACCTCGGTTCGTAACACTGTAGGGATGTCCTGCCCCCACACCCCGTATCATGTCACTGAAGGGTGCCGGGCCCTCACACCCCAGGTCATGTCCCTGAAGGGGTGCCCGGCCGACACACCCCGTTTCATGGCACTGAAAGGGTGCCCGGCCCTCACACTCCGGGCCATGGTGCTGGAGGGGTGTCAGGCCCTGACACACCCGGGTCATGACACTGAAGGGGTGCCCGGCCCACACACCCCAGGCCATGGTGCTGGAGGGGTGCCCGGCCCTCACACCCTGGGTCATGTCACTGAAGGGTGCCCGGCCTCACACTCCGGGCTATGGTGCTGAGGGGTGTCAGGCCCTGACACACCTGGGACATGATTGGTGCCCGGTCTCTTACACCCTGCTGGTCATGTGAAGGGGTGCCCAGGGCCTCATGCCACACCCCGGTTCATAGGGGGTTCCATGCCCCCACAGCCCGTTTCATGGCACTGAAGGGGTGCCCGGCCTTCAGACCCCAATTCGTGACAATGAAGGGGAGCCCTCCCCTCACACCGCGGGTCATGGCACTGAAGGGGTGCCCGGCCCTCACACCCCGGGTCATGGCACTGATGAGGTGCCCGGCCCTCACACCCCTGGCCATGGCACTGAAGGTTTGCCCGGACAATACACCCCTGGTCATGAACCTAACGTGGTGCCCGGCCCTCACACCCCTGTTCATGTCACTGAAGGTGAGCCCGGCCCTCACCCCCCTGCTCATAGCTCTGAAAGGGTGCCCGGCCCTCACACCCCGGGTCATGGTGCTGAAGGGGTACCCGGCCCTCACACCCCGGGTCATGTCACTAAAGGGGTACCCGGCCCTCACACTCAGGGTCATGTCACTGAAGGGGTGCCCGGCCCTCACACCCCGGGTCATGTACCTAAAGTGGTGCCCTGCCCTCACACCCCGTTCCATGGCACTGGAAGGGTGCCCGGCCCTCACACCCCGGGTCATGGCACTGAAGGGGAGCCCGGCCGTCACACCCCGGTTCATGACACTGAAGGGGTGCCCGGCCCTCACACTCCGGGTCATGGCACTGAAGGGGTGCCTGACCCTCACACCCCGGGTCATGGTGCTGGAGGGGTGCCCTGCCCTTACACCCCGGGTCATGTCACTGAAAGGGTGCCTGACCTCAGGCCTGGGTCAGCACTGAAGGTGCCTGGCCTCACACCCCAAGTCATGGTGTGCTTGGGAGAGGTGCCCGGACCTGACACCTGGGTCAAGTGAAGGTGCCTGGTCTTCACCCAGGTTCATGACACTGACGGGTATCCGCCCTCACACCCCGGTCATGTCACTGAAGGGGAGCCTGGCCCTCACACCCCGGTCATGGCAGGAAGGTGTTCTGGCCCTCACACCCCAAGTCATGGCATTGAGAGGTGCCTGGCCCTGACACCTGGGTCATGTGAAGGGGTGCCTGCCTCACCAGGTTCATGACACTGAATGGCATCCAGCCTGCCACCCCGGGTCATGTCACTGAAGGGGTGCCCGGCCCTCACACTCCGGGTCATGGCACTGAAGGGGAGCCCGGCCCTCACACCCCGTGTTATGGCACTGAATGGGTGCCCGGCCCTCACACTCCGGGTCATGGTGCTGAGGGGGTTCCCGGCCCTCACACCCCTGGTCAAATCACTGATGGGGTGCCCAGCTCTCACACTCCGGGTCACGGCACTGAAGGGGTGCCTGGCCCTCACACCCCGGGTCATGGTGCTGAAGGGGTGCCCGGCCCTCACACCCCGATTCATTTCACTGAAGGGGTGCCCGACCCTCACACCCCGGTTCGCAGCACTGTAGGGGTGCCCGGCCCTCACACCCTGTTTCATGGAACTGAAAGGGTCCCCGGCCCTCACACCACGATTCATGACACTGAAGGGGTGCCCGGCCGTCACACCCCGGGCCATTTCACTGAAGGGGTGTCCGGCCCTCACACCCCGGGCCATGGTGCTGGGATTGGTGCCCGGCCCTCACACCCCAACAGCAGGCGAGGTGCCTGGCCTCAAACCCGATCTATGGCACTAAGTGGCTTCTGGCCCTGCACCCTGGTTCGCAGATTGTAGGGGTGCCCGCCCCTCACACCCCTGTTTCATGGGCACTGAAAGGGTGCCTGGCCTTCACACCCAACACCTGTGACAATGAAGGGAGCCTCCCTCACACCACGGGTCATGGCACTGAAGGGAGCCTGGCCTCACCCCCCGGCTCGCGGCTCCTGAAGGGGTGCCTGGCCTCACACCCCGGCCGGTGCTGAAGGGGCACCCGGCCTCACACCCTGGTTCATGTCACTAAGGTGCACGGCCCTCACGCCCGGGTCATGGTGCTGAAGGGGTGCCCGGCCCTCACACCCCAATTCATGGCACTGATGATGTGCCTGGCCCTCACACCCCTGGCCATGGCACTGAAGGTTTGCCCGGCTCTCACACCACTGGTCATGTACCTAAAGTGGTGCCCGGCCCTCACACACCGTTTCATGGCACTGGAAGGGTGCCCGGCCCTCACACCCCGGGCCATGGTGCTGGAGGGGTGTCTGGCCCTGACACACCCGGGTCATGACACTGAAGGGGTGCCCGGCCCCCACACCCCAGGCCATGGTGCTGGAGGGGTGCCCTGCCCTCACACCACGGGTCATGGTGCTGGAGGGGTGCCCTGCCCTCACACCCCGGGTCATGTCACTGAAAGGGTGCCCAGCCCTCACACTCCGGATCATGGCACTGAAGGGGTTCCTGGCCCTCACAGCCCGGGTCATGGTGCTGGAGGGGTGCCCAGCCCTGATAACCCGGGTCATGTGAAGGGGTGCCCGACCCTCACACCCTGGTTTAAAGCACTGTATGGGTGGCCGGCACTCACACCACCGTTTCATGGCACTTATGGGGTGCCCGGCCCTCACACCGAAGTTCATGACACTGGAAGGGTGCCCAGCCCTCACACCCCTGTTCATGTCACTGAAGGGGTGCCCGGCCCTCACACCCAGGGTCATGGCACTGAAGGGGAGCCCGGCCCTCACACCCCGGGTCATGGCTCTGAAGGGGTGCCCGGCCCTCACACCCTGGGTCATGGTGCTGAAGGGGTGCCTGTCCCTCACACCCCGGGTCATGTCATTAAAGGGGTGCCCGGCCCTCACACCCCGGGTCATGTCACTGAAGGGGTGCCCGGCCCTGACACCCCGGGTCATGGCACTGATGAGGTGCCCGGCACTCACACCCCTGGTCATGGCACTGAAGGGGTGCCCGGCCCTCACACACCTGGCCATGGCACTGGAAGGGTGCCCGGCCCTCACACCCCAGGCCATGGTGCTGGAGGGGTGCCCTGCCCTCACACCCCGGGTCATGTCACTGAAAGAGTGCCCGGCCCTCACACCCCTGGCCATGGCACTGGAAGGGTGCCCGGCCCTCACACCCCAGGCCATAGTGCTGGAGGGGTGACCTGCCCTCACACCCTGGGTCATGTCACTGAAGGGGTGCCCAGCTCTCACAATCCGGGTCATGGTACTGAAGGGGTGCCTGGCCCTCACATCCCGGGTCATGGTGCTGAAGGGGTGCCCGTCCCTTACACCCCGGGTCATGTGAAGGGGTGCCCGGCCCTCACACCTCGGTTCGTAACACTGTAGGGATGTCCTGCCCCCACACCCCGTTTCATGTCACTGAAGGGTGCCAGGCCCTCACACCCCAGGACATGTCACTGAAGTGTTACCCAGCCCTCACACCCCGGGTCATGGCACTGATGAGGTGCCCGGCCCTCACACCCCTGGCCATGGCACTGAAGGTTTGCCCTGCCCTCACACCCCTGGTCATGTACCTTACGTGGCGCCCGGCCCTCACACCCCGATTCATGGCACTGAAAGGGTGCCCGGCCCTCACACTCCGGGCCATGGTGCTGGAGGGGTGTCAGGCCCTGACACACCCGGGTCATGGCACTGAAGGGGTGCCCGGCCCACACACCCCAGGCCATGGTGCTGGAGGGGTGCCCGGCCCTCACACCCCGGGTCATGTCACTGAAAGGGTACCCGGCCCTCACACCCCGGGTCATGTCACTGAAGGGGTGTCCAGCTCTCACAGTCCGGGTCATGGCACTGAAGGGGTGCCTGGCCCTCACACCCCGGGTCATGGTGCTGAAGGGGTGCCCGGCCCTTACACCCCGGGTCATGTGAAGGGGTGCCCGGCCCTCACACCCCGGTTCGTAACACTATAGGGGTTCCATGCCCCCACAGCCCATTTCATGGCACTGAAGGGGTGCCCGGCCTTCAGACCCCAATTCATGACAATGAAGGGGAGCCCTCCCCTCACACCGCGGGTCATGGCACTGAAGGGGTGCCCGGCCCTCACACCCCGGGTCATGGCACTGATGAGGTGCCCGGCCCTCACACCCCTGGCCAGCAATTGAAGGCTGTCACATCACACCCTGGTCATGAACTCCATCGTGGTGTTCAGCCTCACACTTGCTTATGTCACTGAAGGGGAGCCTGGCCCTCACCCCCCAAGTATGGCTCTGGAAGGGGTGCCTGGCCTCACACCCTGGCACCCGGCCCTCACACCCCGGGTCATGTCACTAAAGGGGTACCCGGCCCTCACACTCCGGGTCATGTCACTGAAGGGGTGCCCGGCCCTCACACCCCGATTCCTGGCACAGAAAGGGTGCCCGGCCCTCACAGCCCGGGCCATGGTGCTGGAGGGGTGTCAGGCCCTGACACACCCGGGTCATGACACTGAAGGGGTGCCCGGCCCTCACACCCCCAGGCCATGGTGCTGGGGGGGTGCCCGGCCCTCACACGCCCGGTTATGGCACTGATGAGGTGCCCGGCCCTCACACTCCTGGCCATGGCACTGAAGGTTTGCCCGGCTCTCACACCCCTGGTCATGTACCTAAAGTGGTGCCCGGACCTCACACCCCGGGTCATAGCACTAAAGGGGTGCCCGGCCCTCAAACCACGGGTCATGGTAATAGAGGGGTGCACGGCCTTCACACCCCGGGTCAAGTCACTGAAAGGGTGCCCGGCCCTCACACCCCTGGTCATGGCACTCATGAGGTGCCCGGCCCTCACACCCCTGGCCATGGCACTGAAGCTTTGCCCGGCCCTCACACCCCTGGTCATGTACCTAAAGTTGTGCCCGGTTCTCACACCCCGATTCATGGCACTGCAAGGGTGCCCGGCCCTCACACCCCGGGCCATAGTGCTGGAGGGGTGTCAGGCCCTGACACACCCGGGTCATGACACTGAAGGGGTGCCCGGCCCTCACACCCCAGGCCTTGGTGCTGGAAGGGTGCCCGGCCCTCACACCCCGGGCCATGTCAATGAAGGGGTGCCCAGCTCT
Source organism: Homarus americanus (assembly GCF_018991925.1). Lineage (NCBI taxonomy): Eukaryota > Metazoa > Arthropoda > Malacostraca > Decapoda > Nephropidae > Homarus > Homarus americanus. The sequence continues at coordinate 14,722 of NW_024715110.1, forward strand.
CACACTCCGGGTCATGGCACTGAAGGGGTGCCTGGCCCTCACACCCCGGGTCATGGTGCTGAAGTGGTGCCCGGCCCTCACACCCCGGGTCGTGGTGCTGTTGGGGTGCCCGGCCCTCACACCCCGGGTCATGTCACTGAAGGGGTTCCCGGCCGTCACACCCCGGGTTATGTCACTGAAGGGGTGCCCGGCCATCACACCCCGGGCGATGGTGCTGAAGGGGTGCCCGGCCCTTACACCCCGATTCATGGCACTGAAAGGGTGCCCGGCCCTCACACCCCAGGTCATGGCACTGATGACGTGTCCGGCCCTCACACCCCTGGCCATTGCACTGAAGCTTTGCCCGGCCCTCACACCCCTGGTCAAGTACCTAAAGTGGTGCACGGCCCTCACACCCCGATTCATGGCACTGAAAGGGTGCCCGGCCCTCACACCCCGGGCCATGGAGCTGGAGGGGTGTCAGGCCCTGACACACCCGTGTCATGACACTGAAGGGGTGCCCGGCCCTCACACCCCGTTTCATGGCACTGAAAGGGTGCCTGGCCCTCACACCCCAAGTCATGGTGCTGGAGGGGTGCCCGGCATTCACACTCCGGGCCATGGTTCTGGAGGGGTGTCAGGCCCTGACACATCCGGGTCATGAAACTGAAGGGGTGCCCGGCCCGCACACCCGGGGTCATGGTGCTGGAGGGGTGCCCGGCCCTCACACCCCGGTTCATGTCACTGAAAAGGTGCCCGGCTCTCACACCCAGGGTCATGTCACTGAAGGGGTGCCCAGCTCTCACACTCCGGGTCATGGCACTGAAGGGGTGCCTGGCCCTCACACCCCGGGTCATGGTGCTGAAGTGGTGCCCGGCCCTCACACCCCGGGTCGTGGTGCTGATGGGGTGCCCGGCCCTCACACCCCGGGTCATGTCACTGATGGGGTGCCCGGCCGTCACACCCCGGGTCATGTCACTGAATGGGTGCCCGGCCCTCACACCCCGGGCGATGGTGCTGAAGGGATGCCCGGCCCTCACACCCCGGTTCGCAGCACTGTAGGGGTGCCCGGCCATCACACGCCGGGTCATGGTGCTGGAGGGGTGCCCGGCATTCACACTCCGGGCCATGGTGCTGGAGGGGTGTCAGGCTCTGACACATCCGGGTCATGACACTGAAGGTGCCTGGCCCTCACACCCCGGGTCATGGTGTTGAGGTGCCTGGCCCACACCCCTTCTGGGTCATGTCACTGAAAAAAGCAGTTCGCTCACACCCGGGTCATGTCACTGAAGGTGCCCAGCCTCCTCACACCAACATGGTGCTGGAGGGTGTCAGGCCCTGACACATCCGGAAGCTCATGACACTGATGTGGCGCGCCCGGCATTCACGCCCTGGCCATGTCACTGAAGCTTGTCTGGCCCTCACCCTGCAATGACACTGAAGCTGGCCTCACACCCCTGGTCATGTACCTAAAGTGGTGCCCGCCTCATACCCTGGGTCATGGCACTGATGAGGGGTGCCCGCATTCACACCCCTGGCCATGGCACTGAAGCTTTGCCCGGCCCTCACACCCTGCTTCATGGCACTGAAAGAGTGCCTGGCCCTCACACCTGGGCCATGGTGCTGGAGGGTTGTCAGGCCCTGACGATCCGGGTCATGACACTGGAAGGGGTGCCTGCCCTCACACCCCTGGGTCATGGTACTGAGGTGCCCTCACACCCCGGGTCATGTCACTGAAGGGGTGCCCAGCTCTCACACTCCGGGTCATGGCACTGAAGGGGTGCCTGGCCCTCACACCCCGGGTCATGGTGCTGAAGTGGTGCCCGGCCCTCACAGCCCGGGTCATGTCACTGAAGGGGTGCCCGGCCGTCACACCCCGGGTCATGTGACTGAAGGGGTGCCCGGCCCTCACACCCCGGGCCATGGTGCTGAAGGGGTGCCCGGCCCTCACACCCCGATTCATGGCACTGAAAGGGTGCCCGGCCCTCACACCCCGGTTCGCAGCACTGTAGGGGTGCCCGGCACTCACACGCCGGGTCATGGTCCTGGAGGGGTGCCCGGCAATCACACTCCGGGCCATGGTGCTGGAGGGGTGTCAGGCCCTGACACATCCGGGTCATGACACTGAAGGGGTGCCTGGCCCTCACACCCCGGGTCATGGTGCTGGAGGGGTGCCCGGCCCTCACACCCCGGGTCATGTCACTGAAAAGGTGCCCGGCTCTCACACCCCGGTTCATGTCACTGAAGGGGTGCCCAGCTCTCACACTCCGGGCCATGGTGCTGGAGGGGTGTCAGGCACTGACACATCCGAGTCATGACACTGATGTGGCGCCCGGCATTCACGCCCCTGGCCATGTCACTGAAGCTTTGCCCGGCCCTCACAGCCCGGGTCATGTCATTAAGGCGGTGCCCGGCACTCACACCCTGGGTCATGTTACTGAAGTGGTGCCCGCCCCTCACACCCCGGGTCATGGCACTGATGAGGTGCCCGGCCCTCACACCCCTGGCCATGGCACTGAAGGTTTGCCCGGCCCTCACACCCCTGGTCATGTACCTAAAGTGGTGCCCGGCCCTCACACCCCAACAGGCACTAAAGGGGTGCCCTTCCCTCATACCCCGGGTCATGATGCTGGAGGGGTGCCCGGCCTTCACACCCCGGGTCATATCACTGAAAGGGTGCCCGGCCCTCACACCCCGGGTCATGTCACTGAAGGCGTGTTCGGCCCTCACACCCCGGGCCATGGTGCTGGATTGATGCCTGGCCCTCACACCCCGGGCCATGGTGCTGAGGGGGCACCTGGCCCTCACACTCCCTGGATTCATGGCACTGAAAGCCCCATCTCACCCCTGTTCAGACACTGAAGAGGTGTCACCACACTCCCAACAGCACACTGAAAGGGTGCCCGGCCCTCACACCCCGGTTCGTGACACTGAAGGGGTGCCCGGCCTTCACTCCCCGGGTGATGGCACTGAAGGGGTGCCCGCCTCGGCGACCCGGGTCATGGTGCTGAGGTGCCCAATCTCACACTCCAAGTCATAAACATTGGAGGTGCCCCGGCCTCACACCCCTGGGATTTCCTCCAGACACTGAAGGGTGCCTGGCCCTCACACTCCTGGTCATGGCACTGAAAGGGTGTCTGCCCTCACACCCCTGGTCATGTTACTGAAGGGGTGCCCCTGGTCCTCACACCCCTGATTCTGTGACACTGAAGGTGCCTGCCCGCCAACCTGGCCATGGCACGGAAGGGGTGCCCGGCCCTCACACCCCGGGTCATGGTGCTGAAGGAGTGCATGGCCCTCACATCCCGGGTCATGGTGCTGGAGGGGTGCCCGGCCTTCACATCCCAGGTCATGTCACAAAAGGGGTACCCGGCCCTCACACCCCGGGTCATGTCACTGAAGGGGTGCACGGCCATGACACCCCTGGTCATGGACCTAAAGCGGTGCCCGGCCCTCACAGCCCGGGTGATGGGGTTGAAGCGGTTCCCGGCCCTCACATCCCGGGTCATGGTGCTGATGGGGTGCCCGGCCCTCACACCCTGATTCTTGGCACTGAAATCGAGCCCGGCCCTAACACCCTGGGTCATGGTGCTGAAGGGGTGCCCAGCCCTCACACCCCGATTCATTTCACTGAAGGGGTGCCCGACCCTCACACCCCAAGTCATGTGAAGGGGTACCCGGCCCTCACACCCCGGGCCATGGTGCTGGATTGATGACTGGCCCTCACACCCCGGGTCATGGTGCTGAGGGGGTGCCCGGCCCTCACACCCCGATTCATGGCACTGAAAGGAGGCCCGGCCCTCACACCCCGGTTCGCAGCACTGTAGGGGTGCCCGGCCCTCACACCCCGTTTCATGGCACTGAAAGGGTGCCCGGCCCTCACACCCCGATTCGTGACACTGAAGGGGTGCCTGGCCCTCACACCCCGGGTCATGGCACTGAAGGCGTGCCCGGCCCTCACACCCCGGGTCATGGCACTAAAGGGGTGACCGGCCCTCGCACCCCGGGTCATGTAACTGAAGGGGTGTCCTGCCCTCACACCCCGGGTCATGGTGCTGAAGGGGTGCCCGGTCCTCACACCCCGATTCATGGTACTGAAAGGGTGCCCGGCCCTCACACCCCGGTTCGCAGCACTGTAGGGGTGCCCGGCCCTCAAACCCCGTTTCATGGCACTGAAAGGGTGCCCGGCCCTCACACCCCGATTCTTGACACTGAAGGGCTGCCCGGCCCTCTCACCCAGGGTCAAGGCACTGAAATCGAGCCCGGCCCTAACACCCTGGGTCATGGTGCTGAAGGGGTGCCCAGCCCTTACACCACGATTCATTTCACTGAAGAGGTGCCCGACCCTCACACCCCAGGTCATATGAAGGGGTGCCCGGCCCTCACACCCCGGTTCGCAGCACTGTAGGGGTGTCCGGCCCTCACACCCCGTTTCATGGCACTGAAAGGGTGCCCGGCCCTCACACCCCGGGTCATGGCACAGAAGGGGTGCCTGGCCCTCACTCCCCGGGTCATGGTGCTGGAGGGGTTCCCGGCCTTCACACCCCGGGTCATGTCACTAAAGGGAGGCCCGGCCCTCACACCCCGGGTCATGTAACTAAAGGGGTGCACGGCCATGAGATCCCGGGTCATGGACCTAAAGGGGTGCCCGGCCCTCA
>NW_024715111.1:0-6976 GCF_018991925.1 Homarus americanus
AAAGTCCCCTGATCGAGTATAACAAAGTCCCCTGTTAGAGTATAACAACGTCCTCTGGTCGAATATAAAAAAGTCCCCTGATCGAGTATAATAAAGTCCCCTGGTTGAGTATAACAAAGTCCCCTCATCGAGTATAACAAAGGCCCCTCATCGAGTATAACAAAGTCCATTGGTCAAGTATATAAAAGTTCCCTAATCGAGTATAACAAAGTCCCATGATCGAGCATAGCAAAGTCCCTTGATCGAGTATAACAAAGCCTCTTGATCGAGTATAACAAAGTCCCCTGATCGAGTCCAAGAAAGGCCTCTAATCGAGTATAAGAAAGTCCCCTGATCGAGTATAACAAAGCCGCCTAATCGAGTATAACAAAGTCACCTGGTCGAGTATAACAAAGTCCCCTGTTCGATTCTAACAAAGTCCCCTTATCGAGTATAACAAATTCCCCTAATCGATTATAACAAAGTCCCCTGATGGAGAATAACAAAGCCCCTTGGATGAGTATAACAAAGTTCCCTGATCGAGTATAACAACGTCCCCTGATCGAGTATAATAAAGTCTCCTGGTCCAGTATAACAAAGTCCCCTGATCGAGTATAACAAAGTCCCCTCATCGAGTATAAAAAAGTCCCCTGGCCCGGTATAACAAAGTCCCTAGATCGAGCATACCAAAGTCCCCTGATCGATTATAACAAAATCCCCCAGTCGAGTATAGCAAAGGGCCCTGATCGTGTAAGACAAAATCACCCTGATCGAGTATAAGAAAGTCAACTGATCGAGTATGACAAAGCCCCCTGGATGAGTATAACAGTTCCCTGATCGAGTATAACAAAGTCTCCTGATCGAGTATAACAAAGTCCCCTGGTCCAGTATTAACAAAGTCCCCTTATCCTAGTATAACAAAACCCCCTGGACGAGTATAACAAAGTCCCCTGATCGAGTATAACAAAGTCCTCAGATCGAGCATAACAAAGTCCCCTGATCGATTATAATAAAGTCCCCTGGTCGATCATAACAAAGGGCCCTGATCGAGTAAGACAAAGTCCCCTGATCGAGTATAACAAAGTCCCCTGATCCAAGTATAACAAAGCCCACTGGACGAGTATAACAAAGACACCTGAACCGAGTATAACAAAGTCCCTAATTAGAGGTATGACAAAATCCCCTGATCGAGTATAACAAAGGCCCCTCATCGAGTTTAACAAAGGCCCCTCATCGAGTATAACAAAGTCCTCTGATCAAGTATAACAAAGTCCTTTGATCGAGTATAAAAAAGTCCCCTAATCAAGTATATAAAAGTCCCCTGATCGAGTAAAACAAAGTCTCCTGATCGAGTATAACATATCCCCTGATCGAGTATAACAAAGGCCGCTGGTCGAGTATAACAAAGTCCTCTGATCAAGTATAACAAAGTCCTTTGATCGAGTATAAAAAAGTCCCCTAATTAAGTATAACAAAGTCCCCTGATCGAGTATGACAAAGCCCCCTGGATGAGTATAACAAAGTTCCCTCATCGAGTATAACAAAGCCCCCTGTTCGATTATAACAAAGTCCCCTGGTCCAGTATAACAAAGTCCCCTGATCGAGTATAACATATCCCCTGATCGAGTATAACATATCCCCTGATCGAGTATAACAACGTCTCCTGGCCTAATTTAACAAAGTCCCAAGATCGAGCATAACAAAGTCCCCAAATCGAATATAACACAGTCCCCTGGTCGAGTATAGGAAAGTCCCGTGATCGAGTATAACAAAGCCTTCTCATCGAGTATAAGAAAGTCCCCTGATCGAGTATAACAAAGCCCCCTGCTCAAGTATAACAAAGCCCCCTAATTGAGTCCAAAAAAGGCCTCTAATCGAGTATAAGAAAGTCCCCTGAACAAGTATAACAAAGCCGCCTAATCGAGTATAACAACGTCCCCTGGTCGAGTATAACAAATTCCCCTGTTCGAGTCTAACAAAGTTCCCTCATCGAGTATAACAAATTCCCCTTATCGAGTTTAACAAAGTCCCCTTATCGAGTATAACAAAGTCCCCTAATCGAGTATAATAAAGGCCCCTGGTCGAGTATAACAAAGTCCCTGATCGAGTATAACAAAGTCCCTAGGTCGAGTATAGCAAAGGGCCCTGATCGAGTAAGACAAAGTCCCCTGATCGAGTATAACAAAGACCCCTGATGGAGAATAACAAAGCCCCCTGGATGAGTATAACAAAGTTCCCTGATCGAGTATAACAACGTCCCCTGATCGAGTATAACAAAGTCTCCTGGTCCAGTATAACAAATTCCCGTTATCGAGTATAACAAAGTCCCCTAATCGAGTATAAAAATGTCCCCTGGTCCAGTGTAACAAAGTCCCCAGGTTGAGCATAACAAAGTCCCCTTATCGATTATAACAAAGTCCCCTGGACGAGTATAACAAAGGGCCCTGATCGAGTAAGACTAAGTCCCCTCATCGAGTATAACAAAGTCCCTTAATCGTGTATAACAAAGTCCCCTGGTCGAGTATAGCATATCCCCTGATGGAATATAAAAAAGTCCCATAGTCGATTATCCAGCCTTCAGAGATCCTCTGATCGAATATACAGTCCCTAGTCGGAGTATAATGTCCTCTGATCATGAGTATAACCGAATCCACGGTGGAATTTTCATACAGAGTCCCCTGATCCAAGGGTATAACGAAATACTCCTTCAGGTATAACAAAAGGGCTGACCTGATCGTGTGAATAAAATCCCTGATCAGTATAAAGAAGGTCACCTGATGGAGTGGCAATAAAGACCATCCCTTTTCGTTGAAATTATAAAAAGTTCCCTGATCCTTTGGTACTAACCTTAATGTCCCCTGATCGAGTATAACAAAGTCCCCTGGTCGAGTATGACAAAGCCCCCTGGATGAGTATAACAGAGTTCCCTGATCGAGTATAACAAAGTCCCCTAAACGATTATAACAAAGTCCCCTGGTCGAGTATGACAAAGGGCCCTGATCGAGTAAGACTAAGTCCCCTAATCGAGTATAACAAAGTCCCCTGGTCGAGCATAATAATGCACCCTCATCGAGTATAACAAAGGCCCATAATCGAGTATAACAAAGTCTCCTGATCGCGTATAACAAAGTCCACTGATCGAGTATAACAAAGTCCCCTGGTTGAGTATAACAAAGTCCCCTGATCGAGTATAACAAACGCCCCTTGTCAAATATAACAAAGTGCCCTTTTGGAGTCTATGAAAGTCCCCTTATCGAGTATAACAAATTCCCCTTATCGAGTATAACAAAGTTCCTTTATCGAGTATAACAAAGTCCCCTAATCGAGTATAACAAAGGCTCCTGGTCGAGTATAACAAAGTCCCCTGATCGAGTATAACAAAAGTCCCCTGATCGAGTATACAAAACTCCCCTGGATGACTATAGCAAGTCCTCTGGTCGAGTATAACAAAGCCCCCTCATCGAATATAACAAAGGCCTCTAATCGAGTATAACAAAGTCCCCTGATCTAGTATAACAAAGGCCCCTGATCGAGTATAACAAAGGCCCATGGTCGAGTATAACACAGTCCACTGTTCGAATCTAACAAAGTCCCCTTATCGAATATAACAAATTCCCCTTTTCGAGTATAACAAAGTCCCCATATCGAGTATAACAAAGTCCCCATATCGAGTATAACAAAGGTCCCTGGTCGAGTATATCAAAGTTCCCTGATCGAGTGTAACATTAGTCCCCTGATCGAGAATAACAAAGTCCCCTAATCGAGTATAAAAATGTCCCCTGGTCCAGTGTAACAAAGTCCCCTGATCGAGTATAACAAAGTCCCCTAATCATGTATAACAAAGTCCCCTGATCGAGTATAACAAAGGCCGCTCATCGAGTATAGCAAAGTCCATTGGTCAAATATAGGAAAGTCCACAGATCTAGTATGACAAAGTCCCCTGAATCAAGTATAAAAAAGTCCCCTGGTCGAGTATAACAAAGTCCCCTGATCGAGTATAACAAAGTCCCCTGGTCGAGTATAGCAAAGTCCCCTGATCAAGTATAACAAAGCCCCCTGATCGAGTATAACATATCCTCTGATCGAGTATAACAAAGTCCTCTGGTCGAGTATGACAAAGTCCCCTGATCGATTATAACAAAGTCCCCGGTCCAGTATAGCAAAGGGCCCTGAGCGAGAAAGACAAAGTCCCCTAATCGAGTATAACAGAGCCCCCTGCTCGAGTATAACAAAGGCCGCTCATCGAGTATAGCAAAGTCCATTGGTCAAATATAGGAAAGTCCACAGATCTAGTATGACAAAGTCCCCTGAATCAAGTATAAAAAGTCCCCTGGTCGAGTATAACAAAGTCCCCTGATCGAGTATAACAAAGTCCCCTTGTCGAGTATAGCAAAGTCCCCTAATCGAGTATAACAAAGCCTCCTGATCGAGTATAACAAATTCCCCTTATCGAGTATAACAAAGTCCCCTGATCGAATATAACAAAGTCCCCTGGTCGAGTTTAACAATGTCCCCTGATCGAGTATAACAAAGGCACCTCATCGAGTACAACAAAGTCCATTGGTCAAATATAGGAAAGTCCACTCATCATGAGTATAACAAAGTTCCCCGATCGAGTATAACAATGGCCTCTGGTCTAGTATGAGAAAGTCCCCTGATCAAGTATAAAAAAGTCCCCTGGCCTAGTATAACAAAGTTCCCTAAAAGAGTATAACAAAGTCCCCTGGTCGATTATAGCAAAGTCCCCGGGTCGAGTATAACAAAGCCCCCTCATCGAGTATAACAAAGGCCCCTAATCGAGTATAACAAAGTCCCCTGATCGAGTATAACAAAGTCCCCTGATAGACTATAACAAAGTCCTCTGGTCGAGTATAAAAACGTCCTTTGATCGAGTATAACAAAGTCCCCTGGTCGAGTATAAAAAAAGTCCCCTCATCGAGTATAACAAAGTCCATTGGTCAAGTATAAAAAAGTTCCCATGATCGAGCATAGCAAAGTCTCCTGATCGAGTATAACAAAGCCTCCTGATCGAGTATAACAAAGTCCCCTAATCGAGTATAACAAAGCCCCCTGCTCGAGTATAACAAAGTCCCCTGGTCGAGTTTAGCAAAGTCCCCTGATCGAGTATAACAAAGCCTCCTGATCGAGTATAACAAAGTCCCCTGATTGAATATAACAATGCCCCCTGCTCCAGTATAACAAAGTCCCCTCATCGAGTCCAAAAAAGGCCTTTAATCGAGTATAACAAATTCCCCTGATCTAGTATAACAAAGGCCCCTGATCGAGTGTAACAAAGGCCCCTCTTCGAGTATAACAAAGTCCCCAAATCGAGCATAACAAAGTCCCCTGGTCGAGTATAACAAAGTCCCCTGTTCGAGTCTAACAAAGCCCCCTTATCGAGTATAACAAATTCACCTTATCGAGTAACAAAGTCCCCTTATCGAGTACAACAAAGTCCCCTATTCGAGTATAACAAAGGCCCTGGTCGAGTATAACAAAGTCCCTCATCGAGTGTAACAAAGTCCCCTAATCGAGTTTAAAAATGTCCCCTGGCCCAGTATAACAAAGTCCCTAGATCAAGCATACCAAAGTCCCCTGATCGATTATAACAAAGTCCCCGGTCCAGTATAGCAAAGGGCCCTGAGCGAGTAAGACAAAGTCCCCTAATCGAGTATAACAGAGCCCCCTGCTCGAGTATAACAAAGTCCCCTGATCGAGTCTAAAAAAGGCCTCTAATCGAGTATAAGAAAAGTCCCCTGGTCGAGTATAACAAAGGGCCCTGATCGAGTAAGACTAAGTCCCCTCATCGAGTATAACAAAGTCCCCTGATCGAGTATAACAAAGCCTCCTGATCGCGTATAACAAAGTCCCCTGATCGAGTATAACAAAGCTCCCTGCTCGAGTATAACAAAGTCACCTGATCGAGTCTAAAAAAGGCCTCTAATCGAGTATAAGAAAAGTCCCCTGGTCGAGTATAACAAAGGGCCCTGATCGAGTAAGACTAAGTCCCCTCATCGAGTATAACAAAGTCCCCTGATCCTAGTATAACAAAGCCCCCCTGGACGAGTATAACAAAGGCCCCTAATCGAGTATAACAAAGTCTCCTGATCGCATATAACAAAGTCTACTTGACTGAGTATAACAGCGTTCTGGATGGAGTATAAACAAAGTCCTCCTGATCGAAAGTATAAATTATATCTCTGATTATACAACAAAGTCCTCTGGTCGAGCATAAAAATGTCCCCTGATCGAGTATAACAAAGTCCCCTGGTCGAATATAACAAAGTCCCCTCATCGAGTATAACAAAGGCCCCTCATCGAGAATATCAAAGTCCATTGGTCAAGTATAAAGAGATCCCTGGTCGAGTATAACAAAGTCCCCTGGTCGAGTATAGGAAAGTCCCGTGATCGAGTATAACAAAGCCTCCTCATCGAGTATAACAAAGTCCCCTGATCAAGTATAACAAAGCCGCCTAATCGAGTATAACAACGTCCCCTGGTCGAGTATAACAAAGTCTCCTGTTCGAGTCTAACAAAGTCCCCTCATCGAGTATAACAAATTCCCCTTATCGAGTATAACAAAGTCCCCTTATCGAGTATAACAAAGTCCCCTAATCGAGTATAACAAAGGCCCCTGACGAGTATAACAAAGTCCCTGATCGAGTATAACAAAGTCCCTAGATCGAGCATACCAAAGTCCCCTAATCGATTATAGCAAAGTCCCCCGGTCGAGTATAGCCAAGGGCCCTGATCGTGTAAGACAAAATCCCCTGATCGAGTATAAGAAAGTCACCTGATCGAGTATGACAAAGCCCCCTGGATGAGAATAAGAAAGTTCCCTGATCGAGTATAACAAAGTCCCCTGATCGAGTGTAACAAAGTCCCCTGGTCGAGTATGACACAGCCCCCTGGATGAGTATAACAGTTCCCTGATCGAGTATAACAAAGTCCCCTGATCGAGTATAACAAAGTCTCCTGGTCCAGTATAAGAAAGTCC
>NW_024715112.1:0-122500 GCF_018991925.1 Homarus americanus
CGCCTTGCGCGGAACATTTTCTGGGTCGACTATGGTTACGGGGATCTCTTTTTATTAGGGACCGACATAGCTATGGACTATGTCATGACCAGACTAAGGGAGTTCTTTATCTTGGTTTTTTAGGATTTTTGCAGGAAATTGCCAAATCATATTCTTCGGCTTTTGATTTTGTGCTCTGGAGCTATCCAGAAAAGAAAGTGTGCATGGGGTAAACCTCTTCTGGTATTCTCATGCTTGCAACAAATTAAATATTCCTCTTCATATGTTCCATAAACTTTTCACTTTTAATCTAAAGACTCTCAACAACATTCGGTCGATCATGACTCTCTCTTTGTCCGGGAGCCAAATTTGTCATTAATTTCCGCCAGGATTTATTATACGTCATAGTGATAAAGCAATCTGCTCTTCCGTAGTGTCTCACAAAGGCCATCGCATCTGATCTTTTTCTTCATGAAGGTATCGAGGATCACCAGCATAGGTCGCTGAAGTAATAACGCGGTCATCAACTTTTGGATTTGATCTCTCCATCAGAAAAGTAAACTATCACGTAAATCTGAGTAATTTTCAGCACGAGATTTTGCTGTTCTCTTCTCAAAACTTCAATCTTTTCATGCTTTATTTTGCAGTATACATCTGAACAAAGAATTGCTGAAGAGTTTTCCTTCCAAGCAAGAGGTAAGTTCCTTCTCTGCACATAATAAGGAAAGAGTAAAAAACTGCAACTGTGTGACTTTCTTCTGACCATTTCTTCCTTGCAAATATATGTAAGCTGCCGTCTGTTCCATATGGAACAAACAATGGATAAGCATCAAAGGATCATAGTGGGTCGACGTAGCCTCCTGAAATTCTCCCCAATCCAATTTTTGTTTGCCGAAGGACAAGATTCTATTTCTTCGTAGCTCATTTGGATATGTGGGCCCGGTGTTTCAGCCCTTGTTATGCATTGAAAACGCCGAACATGTTCTCCCCTGGGCACGTTTATTCTTAAATTCATACTTTTTGTCATTTATGTTTCCTTGTACTTGCTCTATGCCTTTAGCTCTCTGGGTTAGCTTTATGGATATTTTTCATTTAAATTCAGGCCAGGCCCTTCTCCAATATATCAGCATTCAAGTTTTGATGCTCTCCTCTTGCTCTCAGTTGATCTTCCAAAGTGTCCAAAAAGTAAACTTGAATGTATCTTGCTCTTCTATCTTCAGGAGGCATCAGTGACCCAAGTTGGTGGTAAATTTGACCTTGGATTCTTACAGATGGATTCCAACCTTGGACAGATGCATCTTTGTGACCAAAGAACATAAGAACATAAGAATGGAGGAAACTGCAGCGGGCCTATTGGCCCATACTGGGCAGTCTCGTTTACACCCAACCCCTATTGCTCATATAAGCATCCAAACTATTTTTGAAGCTATTCAGCGTATTCGAGTTAATGATGATATTTGGTAACTTGTTCCATTCATCCACCACTCTGTTTCCAAACCAGTGTTTACCTATTTCCCGCCTAAATCTAAATTTGTCTAATTTAAAACTATTGTTACGAGTTCGCTCCTGGTTGGATAGTTTGAGTACCTTTGTAATGTCCCCTTTGTTTAGCCCTGCCTTCCACTTGTACACCTCTATCAGGTCGCCCCTCGCTCTACGTCTCTCGAGGGAGTGCAAATTAAGATACTTTAACCTGTCTCTATACTCAAGGTTCCTAATGCCCGGGATTAGTCTTGTCATTCTCCTCTGAATTCTTTCCAAGGATTCTATATCCATTCTGTAATACGGTGACCAGAACTGAACTGCGTAATCCAGGTGTGGTCTCACAAGAGCAAGATACAGTTTTAGGATGACCTCGCTAGTCTTGCAACTAACACTCCTTTTTATGAACCGGTCATGGCAAAAGCTGGTCATGGCAAACAGAGAGTTGTACTCCCTGAGTCTTGACAAAAAGTGTTTGCTGAATTGACTTTCCCCAGTGAACAGTTCTTCAAATAACTGAGGCAGAGGTGGAAATTGATCCAATGTAACCTTTCCATTTCCACAGCACATTCCTAGTGATTCTCCAGTAAATTTCTTAGCGCCACACTGACAAAGTTTGGTCATTTCTCCAATTGCAGCCTTGTTACATGGGTCATTTTTGTCATACAGTAATGCAGAACGTTTAGCATTTTGAATCTCACGTTGTCTTAAATTTTGATACCTGTTTCTATCAGCAATCAAACGCTGTTGTCTCTCTTCTTTAGACTCATTTCTTCTTGCAACTATATGGCGAGATCTATCTTGCTCCTGTCTTTCTTGATGCTCACCCAAGGTTTCATTTTGCCGAGACTCTATTTGCCTCTGTCTTTGCCTAGAAAGTCGTTCTTCCCTTGCATCACAGCTTTCAGATTGACGACGAAGCCTCATCCTTTGTGCATGTGGAGTATTTGCATAACTGGACTTTCTTTTCCGTGGCATAATGGATGTCTGAAAAAAAATAAATAAATGAAAATGTTAAAAAAGTAGAGGCATTAACTAATAATTTTTCTTGCCATAATTCTAGTGATGTTTTGTCATAGATAAAATGTCTAAATTTGCCAAATTTTTCTATAAAAGAGAGGTAATTTTTGTTGTTGTTTTACGTTTAATTAATAGAAAAACCCCGTGATAATAGAGGTTCCAATACTCAAGTTATGGGCTTCCAAATTTTTCAATATAGGGGGGTTTAGCCCCCATTAGGGTGTCTTAATAGTATTAAAATTTGCTGATATTTTGTGAATAGGCATCATTTCTGGTCATTTACCTATAATTTAAATTTCATTTAAATCGAAGGGAAAAAAATTTTCAGTGGGGTGTTTGTGCCCCCCGGGGACCCCCTTTGATCAAAATGAAATATACTTATCTAGGTACCCTGGGTAATGTAGTTTCAGAATATATATGGTTATGGGGGTCTATCTCCAAAACCCTAGGAGGAGTTCGTGAACAGACAGAGGCTACAACTTTATATATATAGATTACCGGGAAACTACTGGAAAAATTTTTGAATTCAAGACTTATAACCCTTTTAACACAACATGGGAAAACTAACAATAGACAACATGGATTTATGCCCAATAGAAATACCCTAACTGCAATAGCTACAATAAAGGAAATAATTGCAATAGAAAAAAGCAAGGGGAACCAGATCAATAAATTTTAAGGGACGTTTCTAAGGCTTTTGATAAAGTTTGGCATTTAGGATTAAAATATAAAATATTAAAATTGGGACTTAACGAACATTTGCTAAGAATATTGTGTAACTATTTAGATGATAGGAGAGCACAAATTCAAATTGGAAACTGTATGGGAACTATGTTTAATCTTGAGAGTGGAGTACCTTGTAGTGGACGTCTCCCTGCCAAAATCGCTTAGCTGTGTATCCTAATTTCATGCATAATTTTCCTTAGCAACCGTTTAGCCAAGCACACCAGATAGTACTGCAACTTCCAGCAACAGAACCAAAAGATCAAGGACTTCTCGGGTTTTTCCCAACATGATTCATAGAGATGACCCAGCACAAGCTGGGTATATAAGCCTGTCTCTCCATTGAGATCTTGGCTCTCGGCCCTCTTCTTGAACAAGCAACACCTCCTCCAGCAAGCTCCACGCTGTCGCATTCATTCAACCAGAGGCTGTTAAATAGCAACATCTTCTAACGAAGCTCCTGCACATCTGGCTCCTTCAACATGCATTTCACCGAACGTCTCTACCGGAGCAGCTCCGCCATGACGGCACTTAAAAGTACCTGCATTCATCAGCCAACTTATATTAATATACAAGAAAACCACATTAGGAGTTTCCATCCATCCTGAGTGCGACAACATTATACCACGAATTCCTACAACCTCAAGGAGGATACAGTTTTTCTCCAACACTATATACACAATATATACTCCTCAGAGTACAACCACAAATCAACCCTTTAGCGAATATGCAAATGTTTGCTGATGATATTTAAGCTTCCCAAACAGTATCAGATACCCAGGAAAATCAACCCATCTATGGCACTCACATTTTGGGAAGAGCGATAAAAAATATAAGTGATTTTGAGAAAAAAGGGAAAATTAGACAAATAAGGAATGTCTAAGATACTAATAGCTAAGAACAAAGGAAGTCCAGTAATAGTTTGACCAGGAACTATACCTATGTTTACAACCGAATAGGATGCTTGGACTAAAATCAATAAAAAGAGGATATATAACATACTTAAAAGATAAAGAACGAGGCAAGAATATAGATGAACAAAAATAAACACTTTAAGAACTCAGCATTAATAACAAGAGAAAGATATAATGTCTTTGGTTAAAATTGACTGGTGGATTTTACCAATCTATCCCATTGTTGAACACTCTCAGTAAACGAGCATTAAAAAGGTTACAAACAGTACAAAATAGCCCTTTCAGATTTTATATATAACATAAAATATACAGACTTGATTTTAATAATAATGAAGCAAGGACAAGAGAGCAACCTCTTAGCAATCAATGTAGAAAATACACAACAAAAGCCTGTAAAATGGCTTGGGAATGAAAAGTGATCAGAACTTTAACACAGAAACATACCAAAACTGTGATAAATAATATAGACAATCTAGTTAATTCCAAGAACACAAAGCTGGTTTAAATTTCAGCCAGAAGAAAAGTGCACTGAACCACCTCCCGCCCCAATATACAATATGTTAAGCTATTAGAAGAGAGAAATAAAAAGATGTAGAGTTTGTAGGTTGCAGGTCGGGGTTACTGTGCCGCAGTAGCAACTCGGTATAAGCTATCAGTTTAGTAGCCCCTATGCATATAATTTCGCGGCAACGCTGCACGCCGTTATGTGGCAACATTTCACCCCGAGGCTGCCATATGGCAAGGCAGTTCCAGTTCGACTGTGTGAGCAGTGCACGGCACACGCTAGTCACCACTGTATTTCTGCATCCGAGCACAAACGGATTCCACAGCATTCCAGGCTTCACCCATCACTGCATCTTCTGAACACACTTGTAACCATCAAGAGTGCGACCACGAGGAAAAGGCGAAGTAGGAGTGTGTGCTGCCCCCAGCGTGCCTTGAGCTTTCGCCAGCCCCTGCAAAGCGCCATTATACCGTGATTTTAGATCAAGCTTTAAGAAGGATCAATAGATGCTGTGAATTGCCAAGGGCTTTATTACTGAAATTCGAGAGAGAAATGTTTTCGCTGGACAGAGTGATCTAAGAAATAATCATGAGATTTCAAATAGCTTTCCATGAACTTGCTGAGAAATATGCCTTCACCCTAATATTGAATCTTGTGGATGGAGCAATATGGAAAAGTCAAATAAGATCACGTGATCACGACGACATTGATAAAGAGAGGAGTTCTCGTTGAGAGAGTAGAAAAAGGATTTCAGTATTTGAAATGTTGCTGTTATAACTATTAAAGACAATAAGCTGTAAAGGGCTCCCTTGAACTTTTGCCGTTTATTCAAAAGTATAACCTTGGGAACTGTTCCAAATATAGTAATAATGTTGAGGATTTTCTCACACTGTTGGGAGTTTAGGTAAGTGTTACCTGTGAGAGGAGTTTTTAAACCAAAACTGACTGCTGAATAATTACTTAAGATCTACTATGAGCACCTTTGGTGGTTGAGAAATTCACATACTGTCTAGAGTTGATACCGAGATGAAATAGTTTTTTGACAATGTCATTGAAGAATTTTACAAACAAAAAACAAGAAAAGCTACTTTTGCAAGAAAGTTAAAGCTTCATTTCAGAAACAAAGATGGTCCTAATTTTTTTACACTTTTTTTATTTTTTTTTTTTCCCTATCCCAGAGTGTCGTTTGTTTTTTATTAACTGTGTTACTTATAAAAAAGTTTATACATGTTTGGTGTGTATTTATGTATGAACACACATTAGTAGGTTTCCTGTAAATACTGAACTTAAAGGTGTTACCTATTCTGTGGATCAGACAGTCTAGGAAAGGCAATTTACAGTCATCTCTAATTCCACAGTGAATTTGATCGAGGGGGCTAAGTTGTTAAGCTGTGGCAGGAAAGCTTTTAGGTCCACATGACATAGCCAGAGACATAATACATCATCTACATATCTAAACCAGACTGCTGAGGGTGGTAAAATATTACTTAATAGTTTATTTTCAAAGAATTCCATATATAGGTTGCTTAATACAGGTGAGAGTGGATTACCCATTGCCATACCAATTTTTTTAGCATAATATTCTCCATTAAATTCAAATTTACAATCCTTAATACATAGTTTGATGAGTTCGATGAAGTCGTCTTTCGAGTCGGACAATGGAATATTATCCAGGGAATCTATGAGGAACTCCAGTAAATCATCAACTGGGACCTTTGTAAAGAGTGATGTTGCAGTGGATTTCTCCCCTACAAACGTTGTTTGTCGCTGAGTAGCCGATCCCGCGAATTCCCCAGTGTATGCCTCGTGGTCTAGGTCAACCAGCGCCGCCTTACATGACGGAGGTCAACTACTAAGCCACGCCTACATCCGCTATTTAAGACCTGACCTCGTCGTGACCGCTCTCTGACTGCTGGACCCGGAGCTGCGAAGACTTGCCTCTTCTGCTGCATGTTTGAGCAGTCTGCAACTTCGTTGTGATAGGACACTCAATCCAAGTGATTTTACTTACCCAACATAGCGACGGTGCAATTACCATCACAGATTGTACGAAACATTCCAACTTCTGAGAAACATATATTTGGGCTCCCCAAATTTTGACTACTACCCGTGCGTCTACGTCCTGGATTGGCCAATCAGTGGTGCCCCACGGTGGCGTGATACATGCACTTTTACTGCGGTGCTCTGATTGGTTAACCGAACGTGGCGTGGTAGGTAGACTGTCTCTACTCTCTAAGTCCTCTTCTTTCCTTTTTTCATCCCCCTCATGCACTCCGTTCCCTGAACGGGAGGCGGGACTTAGCGATACGGTCGATCCGGCAAGGGAACCTGTGATAGTGCAGGGCACCCCTTGTCCGGGGGTCACCGGTAGGTGGCAACGTTTTAGACATAACTATAGTCACAAGTAACCTGGGCGCAGAACCCTACGAGCCCGACGCCCGTCCAAGGGGGGCGGGGTCACTGCTCCCAGGCAGGAGCCCTGTGTTATAGGTAAGATTGGGATGTAATCAAGGAAGATGACAACAAGCATTAGAATAAAACATAGAGATAAGGGACACTCTATTGGAAAAAGAAAAGTGGCAGAAATCACTTACAACAAATTGCAAGTCCCACTAACAAGAATATTTAGCACCAACGAAGGTTTCAAAGTAATCTGTAAAGATGACTTTGATTCAGACAAAATCCTTTCAAAAGAAGCCAGAGATGTATTTTACAATGAAGGACTTGTTGTTGTCATACACCAAATCGAAAAACAAAAAGATCAATTTTCGTTCGTCAAGTCGACCAAGAGATCGGGAGGAAGACATCTGAAGATCTGAAAGATGAACTGGAACGCCAAAACAGTTGGATGAAGATCGAGGAAGTCATCAAGATAAAAGACTACACTCATTTTTTCAAGATTACCTCCGAAGAAGTTTCAATGGCTGAAAAAGTTTTACAACAGGGCTTTCTAATATTTAACATGTCAGTAACACCTCATCAAATAAAGAAGGAAACATTCATCAGTCTGCAAACTTGCTTTTCCTGTTACAAATATGAAGAACACACAACGAGAGACTGTCCAGAAAAAGAGAAAAAGTACTGCTCAGATTGTGCAGGCGACGACCATACCTACACTGAATTTAAGAACACACATGTTGGCTGTCTCAACTGTAAGAGAAACGGGAATGCATACATAGGACACAGGACGTTAGCAATGGCATGCCCAATAAAAAAACACATGATAAAGTACAAGGAACAAGACAAGAAGGATACGACATACGTCGAAATAGCCAAGAGAGCGGTCCAAGAGGCTCACAGACCAGAATCCACCATATTAAACTTAAGTGAACCAATACACGACAAGGTAATGATCAGTATGATCCACGCACATCTGCACAATATCATTGCACCCGGATCATACAATGAGGAGTTAAGGAAAATTTTTAAATTGAATAACCTACCAGAGATGATATTCCCAGAGAATCCAGAATCCGAAAAACTATTTCAGGCAACATACTCAAGCGAACTGAGAGAATGACTACAGCTAGACAAAGAAAGGTTTGAGCAAGGAGCAACAGCTAATACACAAGCGACTAATAGAGATCCTAGACCAGGGGTTCCCAACCAGGGGGGAATTCCCCCCAGGGGGGGAATTCAGGTTTTCAGGGGGGGGGTGAACTGATTCGGGAGCAAGAGATATGTTCGATGAGAAATCAATCACAGAATTTTGGCCTTGATGTGCGATTCCTACCCACAAGTGGCAGAAAGAGCTATCCGTGTATTGCTTCCGTTTGTGTCGACATATCTTTGTGAGTCAGGCTTTTCAACTCTGTTGCAAATTAAAACGAAGCAACGTAGTAGATTAGAGGTAGAAAATGAACTGCGTTGTGCCCTTTCAAGCACTCCTCCGCGTATCCCAGAATTGGCGAAGAAAAAACAATCACAGGTTTCTCATTGACTGTAATCGTCATCCGAATAAAATTAATTACAAATTTACAATATCCTGGTATTCTATTGAACTTTTTGTTTATTGCATTATGCTTCAGTTAGGTCTGTTAAGTAATTCATTATAAATATAACAAAAACTATTTTACTTTTATTCAAGTTTTATAAATCCATCAACATTTTCAATTGGCATTTAATTTGTAAAACTCCACTATAAAAATAATCCATGTAAAATTGTAAATGTATATGTACTAATATGGAAAAAATAAAGGATTTTCAGTATTATATGCATATTATTTGGAATGCACTTTTTGAGGCAGACAATCTTGGAAAGGAGGGGGGAATGACATTCTGACATATGGTGAAAAGGGTGCATGGGGCAAACAAGGTTGAGAACCACTGTCCTAGACAAATGACTAGAAGTGACAAAGAGAAGATAGAAATAAAATAACGCCATAGGAAACGCCCTTAATCAATAAATAAACCTCGGGAAAATCAATCATCTAGGTCCAAACTTTCCAACCTGGAGAAATCACAATACACAATCGACACCAGACAGAATTTTTACCAACAACAAAGCCTTTTTCAATTACCATATAAAACAAGGACCTCTCACAGGCAGAGACCATCTACCAATTTTACTAACACTGTCAACAAACCCCATACAGATACCAATAAAAAAAGAGACTGAAAATGAGCAAAACAGACTGGGACAACTTCAAAGACGACTTAGGTAATCACCATTCGATTAACCTACAAGGGAAAACAACGGAAGACATAGAATCAGAAATGGACAGACATGCACTCAGCAATAAAAATATCTATAACCAAACACACTCCTACTTCACACTTTAAAACATTACCCAACAACAGACTAACAAAAGAAGTTAAATTAATCCAAACCCATTACAATGAAATAAACAGGTACATGGAAAGACACGGTAGTAACAGATGGCTATATACGACGCAGACAGCACTACAGATAAAATTAAGAGACGCATGTAAGGAAGCAAGCAACAAAAAATGGAATGATATTATAATGGCGGCCGACAAGACTAAAGACACTAAAACATTTTGGACTTCCATAAACAAGATGATGGGGCACAACAAACAAAAAACACCATACATTAAAGACCAAAATGGAACAAAACTGTTCGAGGAAAATGAATAAGAGTCAGCATTCAAAAGGGAATGGGTAAAAGTTTTTAAAATATCAGATGAGGAAAATTAAGATTTTAATAGTGATCACGAAGAAAGGATAGAAGACGAAATGGGAAGACACATACATAGAATCACCCCAAAGCAATATATAGACTATAACTTACTACCTAATAATCAAATAATAACCATGGGAGAAATGATGCACTGTCTGAGCAAGTTTAAGGAAAAGGTATTACACGAAATATGATCATAAATCTACCTCAAAACATCTTAAAAACACTATTAAACTTTTATAGCGCATGCTTAATAACCGGTTACTTTCCAGACAATCTAAAATATGCTAAGACGATATTTATTCCCAAGGAGGGTAAGGACAATAAGGAAATATTAAACTACAGGACAATATCTTTATTAGAAATTACCGGGAAACTACTGGAAAAAAAATAAATTCAAGACTTGTAACCTTTTAAACTCAACAGGGGAAAACTGACAATAGACAACATGGATTTATGCCCAATAGAAATACCCTAACTGCAATAGCTACAATATCGGAAATAATTGCAATAGAAAAAAGCAAGGGGAACCAGATCAATATAATTTTAAGGGACGTTTCTAAGGCGTTTGATAAAGTTTGGCATTTAGGCTTAAAATATAAAATATTATAATTGGGACTTAACGAACACTTGCTAAGAATATTGTGTAACTATTTAGATGATAGGAGAGCACAAAATCAAATTGGAAACCTTAGGGGAACTATGTTTAATCCTTAGAGTGGAGTACCTCAAGGAGGATGCCTTTCTCCAACACTATATACAATTTATACCTCAGACACACCTCAACCCACCCCCTTTAGCGAATATGTAATGTTTGCTGATAATATTACTCAAATAGTATCATACCCAGGAAAATCAACCCAATTTATGGCACTCTACATGGTAAGAGCGATATAAAATATAAATGACTTTGAGAAAAAATGGAAAATCAGGACAAATAAGAACAAATTCAAGATAATACCAATAGCCAAGATCAAAACAAGTCCAGTAATAGTCGACCAGGAACTATACCCATACAACGCTGAAGGCAGAGTGCTTGGACTAAAACTAACAAAAAGAGGATATATAACGTACATAAAAGATACAGAACGACAGGCAAGAATAAGATTATCAAAAATAAAACGTTTTAAGAACCTTAGCATAAATAACAAAAGAAAGATATATATGGCCCTTGTCAAATCAATTATGGACTACCCACCCATCGCATTGAACACCCTTAGTAAAACGAGCATTAAAAGGTTACAAACAGTACAAAATATAACTCTCAGATTTATTTATCACATAAAATATACTGACCACATCAATAATGAGCAGCTACACAAGAGAGCAAACCTCCTAGCAATCAATGTAGAAATACACAACAAAGCAGCAAATATTTGGAACAAAGTGACTGAACTCCACACAGAAGCTTACCAAAACTGGATAAATAATATAGATAATGAAGAATTTCAAGAACACAGTTGGTTTAAATCAGCCAGGAAGAAAGTAATTAAACCACCTCCTTCCCCAATACACACATAAATCATTAATAGAGAGACTAAAAAATGAGTGTGACCTACCAGTTCTACTAAGAACCTGGCAGGCCTCTCCATACAGTGTACTTTTAGACTAACACACTTAACATTTAACCAACACCTTAGCAAAAAAAAAAAAAAAAAAAATGTGACTACCCTCCCAGCTACACAAGGACCTGGGCGGGCTCACTAACTTCATCGCAGTATATAAAAAAAAATAATAATGATAATAAGCAGGACTATATAAATAAACCAATATTAATTCAAAGGTCTGACGACCCAAGGGAGCAGAACAAAGATAAAACACCAATAGGAAAGATGAAGCGATCTAGTTGAGCCCAGATCCTTCTTCCTCCTACTGTATTTCAGTTTCACCACATTTTCTTCAACCCCTAATATTCTTCTTTTACCTCATAACTAATGACTCCGCCGCCGCCTATCTTGAGTAGAATATCTTTGGCTGGTACACTGTTGTCAGTCACTGGTGTTTTGGGAGTTGGCATTTGATCATTGAGATTTATTATTGCTGGATATTGATTTTGTGTGATTTATTTTATTTTGTGTACATATGTGATGATGGGATTAAGTTATTAAAAGTTTATATATTTATTGACTTGTTTAAGTTTTGACCTGTTAACTTGACCTTTGTTGGGGGAACTGGGGATTAATAATATAATAAATAATACTGATATATTTGAAAGACTTCAGTGAATCGTGTTTATGTAACGATCTACCCTAGGGTCGTAACAACCTCGGCAGGGATTCCATCACACCCTGTGGCTTTGTTATTTTTCATCTGGTTTATGGCAGTACTGTAGCTATATCATCCAGGGATGAAGGATAGCTGAGGTGGGTCGGTTCTGAATGCAAAGGGACCAACTGGGTAGTCAGGACATCCACATCGTTATTTCGGTTAAGCGGCGAATGGCAGTGTTCTTTCCAGTGCTAACGTATTCCGTTTTCGTCTTTAAATAGGGAGTTATCGTCGGTTTAGTTGTTAATGTTTAATTCGTGGATGTTGCCAAGAACCCTTGAACTTATCTGAATACCTTAAACAAGGTGTTGATGATAGAGTGGTTGTGCTCAGTACAGTTGCTGAGGAAGGGTAGGCCATTGGGATTACACTTGCCCTCTCCGTTTCTTCCTATGGTTTCCTGCCATATGTCAGTGTCTGCTAATTCTGGCATTGAAGTCACCCAGGAGCACAATCTTATCTTCTCTGGGGATAAAGGTTAGCACTCAGTTAAGATTGGCGTAAAAGGTCTCCTTGATGTCATCCTCTGCTTCCAGTGTTGGGGTATATGCACTGATGAAGAAGGCATGGCATGAGTAATACAGTGGTACTCGGAACGTCATGAGGCACTTGTTGATCCCAATAGGCATTTCAGTTAGCCTATGTAGGATGGATTGGCAAATGGAAAAGCCAACTTCATGAATGCAGTTTCTCTCCACAGCAGAGTTACCCTCCCAGTAGAAGATATATCCGTTACCCCGTTCTGTTAGTTTACCCTCGTTTGGGAGCTGAGTCTCACTTATTTTGCTATGTTGCTATTATTATACCTAGACAATTTTCGTCATTGATGTCTATATTTATTGTTTTGGGTGGACTAGGGACGACCATGGCCAGCGGATGGGCTTGAGATGATCAGATGACAGACGTAATTTAACGTGCTTCATAGCTGGATGGCCGAGTTCTTAATAATACTCTACAGTCATAAAGACATCTGCTTTGGGTATTTTTTTTTTCATCTACCTTGCTATGGAAGTAGTTGTCCAACTTTCTCGGCTGAACGGCTCTGTAAGTAAATATTATTAGATAATTAATTGTGCTTTACTGTACAACACAGTAATACTATGGATATTTGCTGCCTCTACTCCAAATTTCGCAGTATAAACATTCCAAACAATATTGTTATTATTTTGGTTTTGGTCATCTGGGGAACCTTAAGATTCTAACTATGGGACTAAGTACTTTAAACAATAAGACACATTATCTCTACGGGATTTATGTCGCAAAATATTTCTCTATCGCATAAGAAAATTCAAATCATGAGTTAGGTTAGGTTAGGGCAGTGGTTCTCAACCTGGGGGCCACGGCCCCCAAGGGAGCCACGGCGAGCTGCTATAAATTGTACGTTTCCAAATAATGTTGGGAATCTGATTTAAACAAAACTTGTATTACTTATTTTGACTTGGCAGAAGAGAATTTTCATTCTTTTTTTGTCATTTTGTTAAATCATAACGACAATACAAATTTAATATTTACATACTCTGGTGATATATATATTTTTTTTTTACGGACTATTTAAGATTTCACAGGTCCAGTCCCTGTCTGTGTGACAGGCGCTGGACCGAGCTGCTGAACTGACTTGTTCAGTACGTGTCCGTATGTCATCCCTTTGCAAGTGGTGATAGGACCGAATTATCTCAGTCTGGCATGGGATAACATCACGAAAACAGTGGAGTGTATTGTCTCTGAACCATATATTGTGTTTGAGCTTGACTCAAGCATAATATACTCCGTAATTGGTGTTACTTATTTTGTTTCATAATTCATGTGGTCGCTGCTTTACGTGGGTGAAATATCTGTACACTTCCTTTATTAATTATTTCCTTATTTATTGGTGCAATTGTTGTTCATACTCATTCTTTACTTATATAATCCTACCCTTTTTAGTGCCAAATTGGTATGACTCACTATTCTTATTATTCTTCCAAGTTGGGCACTGCTTGTCAAAGGAGGCGTGTTCTTGCTTACAGGAAGCACACTTCAGCTTGCTAGCTTGAGTGTGAATGCTTACCTGTGCGCATGTTTGTGTATGACTGTATGTGTGCTTTATGTGAGAGTTCATGGGCGTGTTATGTATGTCAATGTGTGTGTGTGTGTTTGCCATTCTAACTCTTGTCCTATTTATCTATCCTTCTTTATCATTCTTTAGTCTTTATCACTTGTCTGTTTGTCTGTTCTGACATTCTGTCTTCATTATTTTCTCTAGATTTGTGATGGCTACTAGTGTTGCTAAGAAGCGGAAGTACATCGATGGATACATTAACTACGGATTTACATCAATCCTCACTGATGGCATTGAGAAACATCAGTGTGTGCTGCGCTTCAAAGTGCTGGGGAACAATTCTATGAGGCCGAGTAAGCTGAAGCATCATCTGATGACGATCCATCCACAGTATGCGGAGAGAGACACCGATTTCTTCAGGCGCCATGAACGGAGTTTGGGAAAACAGAAACTGGACGAGAGTGGTGCTTTCCAACAACAGACCGTAAGTGTAGTTGAGGCATCATACGAGGTTTCCCTCGAAATAGCAAAGCAAAAGAAGCCCCATACAATTAGTGAAACTTTAATTAAGCCATGTGCTTTAAAAATGGTCAAACGGGTTCTTGGAGAGGCAAGTGAACGTTAAATTTAACAAATTTCCTTGTCAAACTATACAGTGAAACGGAGAATTAATGAAATGCCAGATGACGAAAAGGAAAAAGTGATACAGGGGATCAAATTATCTCCAACTGGTATGTTTGCAATACAGCTGGATGAGTCAACGGACGTGAGTTCTTGTGCACAGCTACTCGTGTTTGTTAGGTATGTTTTCTTGTGTGACATCAAGGAGGAATATCTGTTCTGTACACAGCTTGAGACCACCACAACAGCTGTAGATGTGATGGAAAAGCTGTCTTCTTTCTTCACAGCTAACAGGATCAGCTGGGAAATTGTTGTGGAGTCTGTACGGATGGGGCTCCGGCGATGCTGGGATCAAAATCGGGGTTCCGGAAGCGTGTCAAAGGGATCCATTGAATGATCCATCGTTTTGCACTGGCGTCGAAAACCCTCCCTGATGAACTTCGCAAGATTCTGGAGGCAGTGGTCAAATGTGTCAACTTTATGAAAGCTGGAGACCTGAACTCTAGCTTTTTCCAGAACCTTTGTAGACACATGGATTCAGAGCATGAAGCCCTCCTCTTTTACTCCAAAGTGCGCTGGCTTTCCAAGGGCAATGTTGTGAATCGAGTGTTTGAACTTCGGGGAGAGCTTAAGTTGTTCCTGGAAGTGCAAGGGAAAGATGATCTATTAAGTCACCTCAATGAGGTATTGTGGGAGCCACGTCTTGCATATTTAGCAGATATATTTGAGCAGCCAAACAGGCTGTATCTCAAGCTGCAGGGCAAGGACAGAAATGTGTTTCACCTCATGGATTGTCTTCGTGCATTTCTTGCCAAGCTCTAGAATTGGCAAAGGAAAGTCAAAGCAGGAAATGTTGCCATGTTTGAGAATCTTTCAACTGTTCTTGATGAGAATGAAGATCATCTGCTTTATCCATCACTCAAAATTGAAATCACTCAGCACCTGAAATCCTTGGAAAGTGAGCTCAAAAAGTATTTCCCAGATTTCGAGGAGGAAGATGGGAAATTGGTGAGGAATCCTTTCTCTGGCACTCTTGATATTGCTACCATTCCAAATGATGTTCAGGACGAATTTCTTGATCTCAAGAATGATTCTGCTGCCAAAGATCTCTATGAAGAAAGATCTCTGACTGTATTCTGGTCCTCAATGTATCAGTCATATCCAAAAGTTAGCGAGATAGCACTTCGAGTCCTCTTCCCTTTTTCAACTACCTATTTATGCGAATCTGGTTTCTCCACCCTTTTACATATAAAGAGTAAAAGCCGGAACCGACTGGATGTGGACCCAGACATGAGATGTGCATTGTCAGTGACACAACCTCGGATCAGTCACCTGACTGAAAGGAAACAATGTCAGCCTTCCCATTGAGCTGTGACAAAATATGCAGAGGTCATATGAACTTTTTCCCAACCAATTTCAAGTTTTCTGTGAGGCTTGTCACTCTAGTCTAGTGACGTCAGTTATGTAAATCATGTAAGTCTATCAAAATATAAGATAATGATTATTGTCAACCTTGAAATAAAATAAGGGTATTCTCTTCATCTGCATTTTATTTTTCAACATTATTGGGGGTTGGGAGAAAAATGAAAGAGGCCACGAGGATGTTGAAAATTCCTCAAGGGGAATGGAGTGAAAAGGTTGAGAACCACTGGGTTAGGGGTATGATAAGTTATATTATAAGTTATAAGACTAGCTTAAGGCACACAGGTATGGAGGGGGGGGGGTAGTAATTTAAACCTAGTGATTTCCGATGGAAAAGAAGGTCTAAACCGTTCATAACACATCTCAAACCATTAGAAAAAACACAGTCTGCATATTTAAGTACAGGGATGACCAAAATTTTAAATTTACCCAATATAGCCTATCTCGAATCTAAGCATCCAAATACTTAGGATAGTTAAAGTAAAATTTTACCCATTAATTAATAAAAATTATGTATCATCAAAACAAAAACAGCTCTATGCTGTCAGGTTTACCTAGCAACAGGCATTCTCAAAAAGTCCAGACATTGTCATTACAACTAAATTGACTCGTATCTCCATCTAGTACTGATATACTCTGTAAGTGCACTGGAAAAAAAAACAGAGAAAGTCTCCCAGGTAAGAATACATGACAGATGAGCTGTTTTTTATGTCCATAACCTTCTCTTTACGGCACATTTCTTCACTTACGAGATGTCCATGACTTAGACCATAAAAAAATCACCCTTAAAATTACCTGAACTTGGCATTTGGGATCTGAAGAGGCCATCCCTTGTACTACCTCCGACTGCAGCGATGAGTTTGTTGGAAAACATTGTCTGCGGGGAATGTGGTGACCTCATTGCAAATGGCGGCCCTGTTTCTAGAGAAATAAACTTAACTCGACTATTATAGCAGGACTTTAAACTTATTTAAAAACATACCGGATCACTCTACGAACGTGACAGAGAGTATTTCTTGTGTTTACCCAGAACCAACAACTCGTGCATTACAGTAGTTCTGAGCGATAGGCATATACTGTACTGTAGTTAATGATGATAGCACCAACTTATAAAATATTAAATCTTTAAGTTACCCTATCTGAATAAAACAAAAACAAATACAGGGTTATGACTTTAAGAAATTCTTTACTTGCAGTAATTATACATAGCCATAAATATTAAAAATTCAATCACACACATACACTATCTAGTGATAATTTCTCACCAGACGATCAAATTAATAAAACAAAAATTATATATGTTATTACTTTTCAATTAACATTCTATGGTTAGCACATAAATTTCACACTTTGCTGAACTTCCAAGTTCTTGCTTCAAGTCTTATACCGAGTCTTCTTCCACTGGTTTCTTTCAAAATACTTGGAACCTCTGGGGCATATAGAGCTTCAATCTTAAATCTGGTAGCAATCTTAAAAGCTCCATTCTACAACTGTGTAAATAACTGCTCTACACAGAATCTCCTCCAAGACGTAAACCTCAAAAAATAATGTTTATATTCAGTTGCTAATATAAATAATAATAATTCACTTCAAACACTGAAAAATGCTTTACACAGAATCATTTAAGCAGCTAATGAATTCACAGATATAACATTCCAAATAATTCCTATTAGGTAATATCTTTCATGGTGACCGTTAATTATATCATGAATAATTATAAACTATATAACTCAGTATTGTCTTTAAGACTTATTACACAAAACATCCTAACATGTGTGAAGAAATTCGCCTTTTTCAAACTGGGTCTTATAAAACTTTAAATATATCACTTAATAATTCACTTGTATCAAATATTACAAACTACATCTTACCATCTCTTTGGGTTATTAATACTAAAATTATGAAAACCATCAGAGTGAAAACAACTATACGTTTCCTTCATGAGATTTTATATCAAAATGGCAACTCGCACTGTCCCATTCACTGACAGACTGGCGTTAGGATCCTGTCAGCATTCCTACTTCGCTAATAATTAAAATTTGCGCTGTTCCAGTTTACTTATATTAAGTATTTTATTAAAATTGTTCAAGCTATATTTTTCATCTTATTTTAATATTTAAAACTCTTAATAAACTCGTCTTAGATATGTTACCATTGTAAAAGTGCCATGATTTTAGAGTAAATTATATCTTGTTTTAGAGAAAATATGTATAAAAATTCAGTTAAGAAACAAAGGGACATGCCTGCCACTTGCCAAGCTAACAGGGCCCTGAGGGTGCCTTAGGCAAAAAAAAAATTAAAAACGTATTTTTCATGGATATTGCTAAGGCTATTAAACCTTTAGTTAGCAATATGGTGATTTGGTCCCGAATTTCCAATGATCACTTAATAATTAGGCAATATTGCCAACTACAAGTTTCAAAACTGTAGACAAGGCGGAGTGTACTCAAGGAAATAGCATTAAATTAGATAGTTATCAATTTAGTATACAGTAGTAGAGGATAGGTAAAACGAATAGTGACAGTATAATTAAAAATACTTATTTACATATAAACAATCATATTGAGCTCACACAAGTACACTATTAACACGTGTAAGAATGATATAACGTGGTCCTCTGGGTATTGGCACCAAGAACCGCATGAGGTTATGGTAAGATGCACTTGCATTGCGACAGTCATATGAATAAGTAAGTAAAGGAAAATATGTAAGGTTCGTTTGTCTCGTCACTTATTTCACACTAGTCTAACTAAGGTTGGTACAAGACCTCTAAGACGAGTGTTACGAACCCCTCCACCCAGCACTACGAACCACGCCATCTATTGTCCTGATCTACCTACCCAGCACCACGAGCAACGCCATCTAGGGACGAGACACGAGTATGACTCGTCTTAGTTAACACTCCGGGGTTTCCCTTCTCCATATCCTGGTTGTTGCGTCACCTCCTCAAAGTCTTCTTTGTCAGCTCCAATTCGAGGAGAGAGGACTTGGCTCTGGGAAGTGACCACAGGATCATCTATCCTCTAAACCTACGTGCAGTGACTACCTACCGTCTTCTACAATACTCGGCCTTACTCGTCAGCCATCTCAGCTCCTCACTCAAGTACTTTTATCTTGTATTGCCTCCCCCACGTCCACTTGCTTCAAAATGGTTTGTTGTATTAATATGTATATACTGTTAATGTTTAGGTTAAGTTTGGTTAAGGGTAATTTATAAGCTGAATATTTTGTTAAGGAATTTATGGTACTTTATTATACACAAAGAAAACTCGCATCCTTTGTCTACCCTTTTATAGTCCGATTGTCTTTGTTTTTTTGTTTTTTTTTGTTACCTGTTGGGATCTGGGTAGACGTATAACTATATTCTAAATCCCCAACTCGTAACAACGAGTAAAAGAAATATTAATAAACTTGGCGTTACACATGAGCCGCTATTAGTCCAGGAGCAAGAGTCCCAAAAGTACCTTCCTTAGTTTTCGAGTAGGTCAGGTCAAACGGGTAACATTTGGCTGCATAGCTAAAACTCAACTTTGGGGTGTGGAGATCATGAAACCGTGTGGTACCAGTTCATCACTTCAATTGTCGTAGCTCGGGGTCTGAACTCAGGTGCTCTATAATTCAGCTCAACACTTCCCCTTCCCACATGTTCATCGTAATTTTCATAATTTTTTAACACTATTCACTCTACTCTGAGCGTGAACAAGCGATGTTTCACGCACACCTTCACAATTATAGGGGTCACTAGATGTTGACTGATACCCTGCTGTTAGACACTTATCCAGAGCTTCCATCCTGCTACTGACTTTCTGTAGCTCATTGCTCACCACTGTTCTCTCCTCTTGTACCTCTGTGATCTCACCACTCACTTTTTGTTTGTGCTATTTAAATTTTTCTTCCACTTCAACTTGCACCTCATGAAACGCATCATTCCATCTGTTACACATCACTTGCAGTCTGCAGAGCCTCATCCCGTTCATGAATTTTCTTGTCAATTTCTTCCTGCATCTGCTGTACTTGTTATTTCTGTTCTTCTCTCTGATCTTGCAGTAGTTGCTTATGTTATTCTCTCTGTTCCTGCAGTTGTTCCTGAATTTTCATGTTTCTGCTCTTCTTGTTGTGCTTATAGCTGTTCTTGCAAAGCTGTTTGTTGCTCTTTCTAGCTTCTGGTATGGACACCTTCACCTTCCATCTTGCCTAATAACTCATTGCCAGGCTATCCCATATCTGATATCAGTGTTACGACCCTACTTTCACGCCTTACCCAGCTTCCACCACTGGTTACCAGCGGCCAGATCATATGTACAGACGCAGTAGATATATGACAAGTGCCGTCAAATTACCACTGGCTGTCCCGCCAGTTTCCGGTAATTTCCCGACGATTGGTATCAGTGCACAGACAACCAACGGGCAGATAGATTTCCACCATGTCACAGAAACACACTTATGTACTGTAATCCTCTTTAATAATCACTAATTTTTCACAACACCGTTCACAGGGTTTGTCTTCACAACTAGGCTTCTCATTTCGAGTATGCATATACTGTAGTCAGCACACTTCCATTGTACAATTCCTTAATCTTTGCACTTTATATTACTCTCAAGAATTCCACAATACTTGCACAATACTTAAATAAACTGCAGGAGTGGTCAGAAAATGGCAAATGAAATTCAACACCAGAAAGTGCACCGTACTTAATATTGGAAAAACAAATACTGTCAATGTATACAACCTTAACAACATCAACCTAGAGAAATCGACTTGTGAAAGAGACTTAGGGGTACTTCTAAGCCCAGACCTACGGCCTAAAAAACAGTGCGTTAATGTTCGAAATAAGGCAAACAGAGTATTAGGTTTTTTTATCTAGAAGTTTAAGTAATAAGAGTGCAGCTATATCTTGCGTTAGTCAGGCCACACATCGATTATGCTGTTCAGTTCTGGTGCCCTTATTATAGAACGGATATCAATTCACTGGAGTCGGTGCAGCGAAGAATGACGAATATGATTCCGGGACTTAGAAACCTTCCATATCAAGATAGATTAAAGAAACTTAACTTGCATTTCCTAGTAAGACGAAGAGTGCGAGGAGATATGATAGAAGTATTTAAGTGGGTGAAAGGAATCAATAAAGGAGATATAGATAAAGTTTTTATAATATCCGAACAGGATAGGACTCAACGGTGCGTTAACTCACTTACTATATATATACTATATTGGGCTAATGAAATATATATATATATATATATATATATATATATATATATATATATATATATATATATATATATATATGCTGATAACCACAAGGAAAAAGAAAACACAAAGTTCCCAAGAGCTTTCGTGTAATTCACATCTTCAAGGGTGAGTACAGGCTAAAATAGACGGTACGGTATAGTCTTTAGTTATGAGGTGAAAGAAGATTATTAGGGGTTGAGGGAAAAGTGGTGAAACTGAAATACAGTAGGAGTAGAAAGAATCTGGGCTCAACCAGATCGCTTCATCTTTCCTAGTGGTGTTTTATCTTTGTTCTGCTCCCTTGGGTCGTCAGACCTTTGTATTAATATTGGTTCATTTATATAATGCTGCTTATTATTATTATTTTTTTATTGTTGGAGTTAGTGAGCCCGCCCAGGTCCTTGTGTAACTGGGAGGGTAGTCACATTTTTTTTTTTCTGAGGTGTTAGTTAAGTGTTAGTTGTGTTAGTCTAAAGGTACACTGTATGGAGAGGCCTGCCAGGTTCTTAGTGGAGCTGGTAGGTCACTCATCTTTTATTTTCTCTATTAATGTTTTATGTGTATATTGGGGCAGGAGGTGGTTCAATTACTTCTTCCTGGCTGATGTAGCTGGGAGAGTAATCACATTATTATTATTATTTTTTTTTCCGATGGAGTTAGTGAGCCCGCCCAGGTCCTTGTGTGGCTGGGAGGGTAGTCACATTTTTTTTTTTTCTAAGATGTTAGTTAAATGTTAAATGTTAGTTGTGTTAGTCTAAAGGTACACTGTATGGAGAGGCCTGCCAGGTTCTTAGTGGAGCTGGTAGGTCACGCTCATCTTTTATTCTCTCTATTAATGTTTTATGTGTATATTGGGGCAGGAGATGGTTCAATTACTTTCTTCCTGGCTGATTTAAACCAACTGTGTTCTTGGAATTCTTCGTTGTCTATATTATTTATCCAGTTCTGATATGTTTCTGTGTTAAGTTCAGTCACTTTTTTCCAAATATTTGCAGCTTTGTTGTGTATTTCTACATTGATTGCTAAGAGGTTTGCTCTCTTGTGTAGCTGTTCATTATTGATGTGGTCTGTATATTTTATGTTATATATAAATCTGAGGGCTATATTTTGTACTGTTTGTAACCTTTTAATGCTCGTTTTACTAAGGGTGTTCAATGGGATGGGTGGGTAGTCCATAATTGATTTGACAAGGGCAATATAAATCTTTCTTTTGTTATTAATGCTAAGGTTCTTAACGCGTTTTATTTTTGATAATCTTATTCTTGCCTGTCGTTCTTTATCTTTTAAGTATGTTATATATCCTCTTTTTGTTAGTTTTAGTCCAAGCATCCTGCCTTCAGTGTCGTATGGGTATAGTTCCTGATCGACTATTACTGGACTTGTTTTGATCTTGGCTATTGGTATTATCTTGAATGTGTTCTTATTTGTCCTGATTTTCCATTTTTTCTCAAAATCATTTATATTTTTTATCGCTCTTACCGTGTAGAGTGCCATAAATAGGGTTGATTTTCCTGGGTATGATACTATTTGAGTAATATCATCAGCAAACATTACATATTCGCTAAAGGGGGTAGGTTGAGGTGTGTCTGAGGTATAAATTGTATATAGTGTTGGAGAAAGGCATCCTCCTTGAGGTACTCCACTCTCAAGATTAAACATAGTTCCCATAAAGTTTCCAATTAGAATTTGTGCTCTCCTATCATCTAAATAGTTACACAATATTCTTAGCAAGTATTCGTTAAGTCCCAGTTTTAATATTTTATATTTTAAGCCTAAATGCCAAACTTTATCAAAAGTCTTAGAAACGTCAATTAAAATTAGATTGATCTGGTTACCCTTGCTTTTTTCTATTGCAATTATTTCCGTTATTGTAGCTATTGCAGTTAGGGTATTTCTATTGGGCATAAATCCATGTTGTCTATTGTTAGTTTTCCCCTGTTGTGTTTAAAAGGTTATAAGTCTTGAATTTAAAATTTTTTCCAATAGTTTCCCGGTAATTTCTAATAAAGATATTGGCCTGTAGTTTAATATTTCCTTATTGTCCTTACCCTCCTTGGGAATAAAAATCATTTTAGCATATTTTAGTTTGTCTGGAAAGTAACCGGTTATTAAGCATGCGTTATAAATGCTTAATAGTGTTTTTAAGATGTTTTCAGGTAGATTCATGATCATATTTCGTGTAATACCTGTGAGCCCGGGGGCTTTTTCCTTAAACTTCCTCAGACAGTGCATCATTTCTCCCATGGTTATTATTTGATTATCAGGTAATAAGTTATAGTCTATATATTGCTTTGGGGTGATTCTATGTATATGCCTTCCCATTTCGTCTTCTATCCTTTCTTCGTGTCCACTATCAAAATCTTCATTTTCCTCATCTGATATTTTAAAAACTTTTACCCATTCCCTTTTGAATGCTGACTCTTGTTCATTTTCCTCGTGCAATTTTGTTCCATTTTGGTCTTTAATGTATGGTGTTTTTTGCTTGTTGTGCCCCATCATCTTGTTTATGGAAGTCCAAAATGTTTTTGTCTTTAGTCATGTCAGCCCCCATTATAATATCATTCCATTTTTTATTGTTTGCTTCCTTACATGCGTCTCTTAATTTTATCTGTAGTGCTGTCTGTGTCGTATATAGCCATCTGTTACTGCCGTGTCTTTCCATGTACCTGTTTATTTCATTGTAATGGGTTTGGATTAATTTAACTTCTTCTGGTAGTCTGGTGTTGGGTAATGTTCTAAAGTGTGAAGTAGGAGTGTGTTTAGTTATAGATGTTTTTATTGCTGAGTGCAGTCTGTCCATTTCTGAGTCTGTCTCCTGTTGTTTTCCCTTGTAGGTTAATCGAATGGTGATTACCTAAGTCGTCTTTGAAGCTGTCCCAGTCTGTTTTACCCATTTTCAGTCTCTTTTTTATTGGTATCTGTATGGGGCTTGTTGACAGTGTTAGTATAATTGGCAGATGGTCACTGCTTTTGAGAGGTCCTTGTTTTATATGGCAATTGAAAAAGGCTTTGTTGTTGGTAAAAATTTTGTCTGGTGTCGATTGTGTATTGTGATTTCTCCAGGTTGGAAAGTTAGGACCTAGATGATTGATTTTCCCTAGGTTTATTAATTGATTAAGGCGTTTCCCACGGCGTTATTATTTGTATTGTCAAAAATCCTGTGTCTGGCGTTAAAGTCTCCTAAGATGTACATCGGATGACTATTGTTATCCAATTTTAATAGGTCTTCTATAGGTAAGTAGGGTCGTCTCGGTGGCAGATAAGTAGTAGCAATAATCACGTCTCCTTGAGTTGTATTTATTTTTATTGCTAGAAATTCATCCTGGAAGTCATCGATTAGTTTAAATTTTAAGTTTCTTTTAACCGCTATAGCTACTCCGTCATTTTTCTCACCCGATTTATTTGTTTGGTTTACATAATAGTTAGAGTTTTTTGTTGTTGTTTTCTGTCTCACCGTGACTGTTTATCAGTATAATGTCAGGGTCAATTTTTTGATATATATTACTTAGGTTAATTCTCTCGGTCTTCCAGTTTCTTACGTTGTGTTGTATTATTCTTAAAGTTCTTACTGTTTGTCTATTGTCCATTATTTCTTATACTTGGATTGTGGCAGTTGGAGTGGAGACCTATCGTCCTGTTTCCCGCTTCTGACTCTTCTAAACTCTGACTGGTCTACTATTTTAAAGTCATTGGTCGTAATCCTTAGTTTGTCCGTAGTGATTAGTGACCAGACGTAATCTTCACTTAGGGATTTTTCTTGATATGTCCCTCCTTCACAGTTTTTTGCTATTGTCCCTCCTGTTGGTCTCGATGTTGGGATTCCATGTTTTGTTGTAGTGATAACTTTTAATCCAATATCTTCAGCAGATTCAGGTTGTATATTGTGATAAGTTTCCATCTTATCTTCTCTCCTCCTTATCCTTTGTCTTGTAGTCTCTCCTTTTGTTATTTCTATCTTCTCTTTGTCACTTCTAGTCATTTGTCTGGGATCTCTATCAGTCGCTTGTGTTCCTTGTGGAACAGCTGTTGCTCCTTGCTCAAACCTTTGTTTGTCTAGCTGTAGTCTTTCTCTCAGTTCGCTTGAGTATGTTGCCTGAAATAGTTTTTCGGATTCTGGATTCTCTGGGAATATCATCTCTGATAGGTTATTAAATTTAAACATTTTCCTTAACTCCTCATTGTATGATCCGGGTGCAATGATATTATGCAGGTGTGCATGGATCATACTAATCATTACCTTGTCATGTATTGGTTCACTTAAGTTTAATATGGTGGATTCTGGTCTCTGAGCCTCTTGGACCACTCTCTTGGCTATTTCGACTTATGTTGTATCCTTCTTGTCTTTTTCCTTTTTCCTTGTTTCCTGTTCCTTGTACTTTATCATGTGTTTTTTTATTGGGCATGCCATTGCTAACGTCATGTGTCCTATGTATGCATTCCCGTTTCTCTTACAGTTGAGACAGCCAACATGTGTGTTCTTACATTCAGTGTAGGTATGGTCGTCGCCTGCACAATCTGAACAGTACTTTTTCTCTTTTTCTGGACAGTCTCTCGTTGTGTGTTCTTCATATTTGTAACAGGAAAAGCAAGTTTGCAGACTGATGAATGTTTCCTTCTTTATTTGATGAGGCGTTACTGACATGTTAAATATTAGAAAGCTTTGTTGTAAAACTTTTTCAGCCATTGAAACTTCTTCGAAGGTAATCTTGAAAACGTGAATGTAGTCTTTTGTCTTGATGACTTCCTCGATCTTCATCCAACTGTTTTGGCGTTCCAGTTCAGCTTTCAGATCTTCAGATGTCTTCCTCCCGATCTCTTCGTCGACTTGACGAACGAAAACTGATCTTTTTGCTTTTTGATTTGGTGGCATGACAACAACAAGTCCTTCATTGTAAAATACATCTCTGGATTCTTTTGAAAGGATTTTGTCTGAATCAAAGTCATCTTTACAGATTACTTTGAAACCTTCGTTGGCGCTAAATATTCTTGTTAGTGGGACTTGCAATTTGTTGTAAGTGATTTCTGCCACTTTTCCTCTTCCAATAGAGTGTCCCTTATCTTTATGTTTTATTCTAATGCTTGTAGTCA
Source organism: Homarus americanus (assembly GCF_018991925.1). NCBI lineage: Eukaryota > Metazoa > Arthropoda > Malacostraca > Decapoda > Nephropidae > Homarus > Homarus americanus. The sequence goes on from NW_024715112.1 coordinate 26,435, forward strand.
TCTTCCTTGTTTACATCCCAATCCTACCTATGACACAGGGCTCCTGCCTGGGAGCAGTGACCCCGCCTCCCCCTCTTGGACGGGCGTCGGGCTCGTAGGGTTCTGCGATACGATACGAAGTCTTTAGTTAAGAGGTGAAAGAAGATTATTAGGAGTTGAAGGAAAAGTGGTGAAACTGAAATACAGTAGGAGTAGAAAGAATCTGGGATCAACCAGATCGCTTCATCTATCTTATTGGTGTTTTGTCTTTGTTCTGCTCCCTTGGGTCGTCAGACCTTTGTATTAATATTGGTTTATTTATATAATGCTGCTTATTATTATTATTTGTTATTGTTGGAGTTAGTGAGCCCGCCCAGGTCCTTGTGTAACTGGGAGGGTAGTCACATTTTTTTTTATTTTTTTTTTATTTTTATTTTTTGAGGTGTTAGTTAAGTGTTAGTTGTGTTAGTCTAAAGGTACACTGTATGAAGAGGCCTGCCAGGTTCTTAGTGGAGCTGGTTGGTCACTCTCATCTTTATTCCTCTAGTAATGTTTTATGTAGAAATGTGTATGTTGAGGCAGGAGGTGGTTCAATTACTTCTTCCTGGCTGATATAGCTGGGAGGGTAATCACATTATTATTATTAATATTATTATTAATATATATATATATATATATATATATATATATATATATATATATATATATATATAATTTTTGAGTTATTGAGCCCTTAGATCTTGTGTAGCTGGGAGGGTAGTCACATTTTTTTTCTTTTTTTTTGCTAAGATGTTAGTTCAATGTTAAATGTTAAATGTTAGTTATGTTAGTCTAAAGGTACACTGTATGGAGAGGCCTGCCAGGTTCTTGTGGAGCTGGTAGGTCACTCATCTTTTATTCTCTCTATTAATGTTTTATATGTATATTGGGGCAGGAGATGGTTCTAATTGCTTCTAGCTGATTTAAACCGCTGTGTTCTTGGAATTCTTCGTTGTCTATATTATTTATCCAGTTTTGATATGTTTCTGTGTTAAGTTCAGTCACTTTTTTCCAAATATTTACTGCTTTGTTGTGTATATCTACATTGATTGCCAAGAGGTTTGCTCTCTTGTGTAGCTGTTCATTATTGATGTGGTCTGTATATTTTATGTTATATATAAATCTGAGGGCTATATTTTGTACTGTTTGTAACCTTTTAATGCACGTTTTACTAAGGGTGTTCAATGGGATGGGTGCGTAGTCCATAATTGATTTAACAAGGGCAATATAAATCTTTCTTTTGTTATTAATGCTAAGGTTCTTAAAGCGTTTTATTTTTTATAATCTTATTCTTGCCTGTCGTTCTTTATCTTTTAAGTATGTTATATATCCTCTTTTTGTTAGTTTTAATCCAAGCATCCTACCTTCAGTGTCGTATGGGTATAGTTCCTGGTCGACTATTACTGGACTTGTTTTAATCTTGGCTATTGGTATTATCTTGAATTTGTTCTTATTTGTCCTGATTTTCCATTTTTTCTCAAAATCATTTTTGTTTTTTATCGCTCTTACCGTGTAGAGTGCCATAAATTGAGTTGATTTTCCTGGGTATGATACTATTTGAGTAATATCATCAGCAAACATTACATATTCGCTAAAGGGGGTAGGTTGAGGTGTGTCTGAAGTATAAATTGTATATAGTGTTGGAGTAAGGCATCCTCCTTGAGGTACTCCACTCTCAAGATTAACATAGTTCCTAAAAAGTTTCCAATTTGAATTTGTGCTCTCATATCATCTAAATAGTTACACAATATTCTTAGCAAGTATTCGTTAAGTCCCAGTTTTAATATTTTATATTTCAAGCCTAAATGCCAAACTTTATCAAAAGCCTTAGAAACATCCCTTAAAATTATATTGATCTGATTACCCTTGCTTTTTTCTATTGCAATTATTTCCGTTATTGTAGCTATTGCAGTTAGGGTATTTCTATTGGGCATAAATCCATGTTGTCTGTTGTTAGTTTTCCCATGTTGTGTTAAAAAGGCTATAAGTCTTGAATTTAATATTTTTTCCAATAGTTTCCCGGTAATTTCTAATAAAGATATTGGCCTGTAGTTTAATATTTCCTTATTGTCCTTACCCTCCTTAGGAATAAATATAATTTTAGCATATTTTAGTTTGTCTGGAAAGTAACCAGTTATTAAGCATGCGTTATAAATGTTTAATAGTGTATTTAAAATGTTTTCAGGTAGATTCATGATCATATTTCGTGTAATACCTGTGAGCCCAGGGGCTTTTTCCTTAAATTTCCTCAGACAGTGCATCATTTCTCCCATGGTTATTATTTGATTATTAGGTAATAAGTTATAGTCTATATATATTTGCCTTGGGGTGATTCTATGTATTTGTCTTCCCATTTCTTCTTCTATCAACTTTCTTCGTGTTCACTATCAAAATCTTCATTTTCCTCATCTGATATTTTAAAAACTTTTACCCATTCCCTTTTGAATGCTGACTCTTGTTCATTTTCCTCGTGCAATTTTGTTCCATTTTGGTCTTTAATGTATGGTGTTTTTTGCTTGTTGTGCCCCATCATCTTGTTTATGGAAGTCCAAAATGTTTTTGTGTCTTTAGTCATGTCAGCCCCCATTATAATATCATTCCATTTTTTGTTTGCTTCCTTACATGCGTCTCTTAATTTTATCTGTAGTGCTATCTGTGTCGTATATACCCATCTGTTACTGCCGTGTCTTTCCATATACCTGTTTATTTCATTGTAATAGGTCTGGATTAATTTAACTTCTTCTGGTAGTCTGTTGTTGGGTAATGTTCTAAAGTGTGAAGTAGGAGTGTGTTTGGTTATAGATGTTTTTATTGCTGAGTGCAGTCTGTCCATTTAAGAGTCTATATCTTCTGTTGTTTTCCCTTGTAGGTTAATCGAGTGATGATTACTTAAGTCGTCTTTGAAGCTGTCCCAGTCTGTTTTACTCATTTTCAGTCTCTTTTTTATTGGTATCTGTATGGGGCTTGTTGACATTGTTAGTATAATTGGCAGATGGTCACTGCCTGTAAGAGGTCCCTGTATTATATGGTAATTGAAAAAGGCTTTGTTGTTGGTAAAAATTTTGTCTGGTGTCGATTGTGTATTGTGATTTCTCCAGGTTGGAAAGTTAGGACCCAGATGATTGATTTTCCCTAAATTTATTAATTGATTAAGGGCGTTTCCCACGACGTTATTATTTGTATTGTAAAAAATCCTATGTCTGGCGTTAAAGTCTCCTAAGATGTACATCGGATGACTATTGTTAGCCAATTTTAATAGGTCTTCTATAGGTAAGTAGGGTCGTCTCGGTGGGAGATAAGTAGTAGCAATAATTACATCTCCTTGAGTTGTATTTATTTTTATTGCTAGAAATTCATCCTGGAAGTCATCAATTAGTTTAAATTTTAAGTTTCTTTTAACCGCTATCGCTACTCCGTCATTTTTCTCGCCCGATTTATTTCTTTGGTTTACATAATAGTTAAAGAGTTTTATGTTGTTGTTTTCTGTCTCACCGTGACTGTTTATTAGTATAATGTCAGGGTCAATTTCTTGATATATATATTACTTAGGTTAATTCTCTCGGTCTTCCAGTTTCTTACGTTGTGTTGTATTATTCTTAAAGTTCTTACTGTTTGTCTATTGTCCATTATTTCTTATACTTGGATTGTGACTGTTGAAGTGGAGACCTATCATCCTGTTTCCCGCTTCTGACTCTTCTAAACTCTGACGGGTCTACTATTTTGAAGTCTTTGGTCGTAATCTTTAGTTTGTCCGTAGTAATTAGTGACCAGACATAATCTTCACTTAGGGATTTTTCTTGATATGTCCACTTGTATATCCCTCCTTCACAGTTTTTTACTATTGACCCTCCTGTTGGTCTCGATGTTGGGATTCCATGTTTTGTTGTAGTGATAACTTTTAATCCAATTTCTTCAGCAGATTCAGGTTGTATATTGTGATCAGTTTCAATACATCTTCTCTCCTCTCTCCTTTGTGTAAAGTGTCTTTTTGTTATTTCTATCTTCTCTTTGTCACTTCTAGTCATTTGTCTGGGATCTCTATCAGTCGCTTGTGTTCCTTGTGTATCAGCTGTTGCTCCTTGCTCAAACCTTTGTTTGTCTAGCTGTAGTCTTTCTCTCAGTTCGCTTGCGTATGTTGCCTGAAATAGTTTTTCGGATTGTGGATTCTCTGGAAATATCATCTCTGGTAGGTTATTCAATTTAAACATTTTCCTTAATTCCTCATTGTATGATCCGGGTGCAATGATATTGTGCAAATGTGCATGGATCATACTAATCATTACCTTGTCATGTATTGGCTCACTTAAGTTTAATATGGTGGATTCTGGTCTATGAGCCTCTTGGACCGCTCTCTTGGCTATTTCGACGTATGTCGTATCCTTCTTGTCTTGTTCCTTTTTCCTTGTTTCTTGTTCCTTGTACTTTATCATGTGTTTTTTTATTGGGCATGCCATTGCTAACGTCCTATGTCCTATGTATGCATTCCCGTTTCTCTTACAGTTGAGACAGCCAACATGTGTATTCTTACATTCAGTGTAGGTATGGTCGTCGCCTGCACAATCTGAGCAGTACTTTTTTTTTTTTTCCGGACAGTCTCTCGTTGTGTGTTCTTCATATTTGTAGCAGGAGAAGCAAGTTTGCAGACTGATGAATGTCTCCTTCTTTATTTGATGTGGTGTGACTGACATGTTGAATATTAGAAAGCCCTGTTGTAAAACTTTCTCAGCCATTGACACTTCTTCAAAAGTAATCTTAAAAACATGAGTATAGTCCTTTATCTTAATGACTTCTTCAATCTTCATCCACCTATTTTGGCGTTCCAGTTCATCTTTCAGGTCTTCCGATGTCTTCCTCCCGATCTCTTGGTCGACTTGACGAACAAAAACTGATCTTTTTGCTTTTTGTTCTGGTGGCATGACAACAATAAAGCCTTCATTGTAAAATATATCTCTTGCTTCTTTTGAAAGGATTTTATCTGAATCAAAGTCATCTTTACAGATTACTTTAAAACCTTCATTGGTGCTGAATATTCTTGTTAGTGGGACTTGCAGTTTGTTGTAAGTGATTTCTGCCACTTTTCCCCTTCCAATAGAGTGTCCCTTATCTCTATGTTTTATTCTAATGCTAGTTGTCATCTTCTTGATTACATCTAATCCTACCTATAACACAGGGCTCCTGCCTGGGAGCAGTGACCCCGCCCCACCCTCTTGGACGGGCGTCGGGCTCGTAGGGTTCTGCACCCAGGTTACCTGTGACTATAGTTATATCTAAGAAAGTTGCCACCTACCGGTGACCCCCGGACAAGGGGTGCCCTGCACTATCACAGGTTCCGTTGCCGGATCGACCGTATCGCTAAGTCCCGCCTCCCGTTCAAAGAACGGAGTGCATGAGGGGGATGAAAAAAGGAAAGAAGAGGACTTAGAGAGTAGAAACAGCCTACCTACCACGCCACGTTCGGTTAGCCAATCAGAGCACCGCAGTAAACGTGCATGCATCACGCCACCGTGGGGCACCACTGATTGGCCAATCCAGGACGTAGACGCACGGGTAGTAGTCAAAATTTGGGGAGCCCAAATATTTGTTTTTTCCAAAAGTTGGACTTTCCCGTACAATCTGTGATGGTAATTACACCGTCACTATGTTGAGTAAGTACAATCACTAGGATTGAGTGTCTTATCACAACAAAGTTGCAGACTGCTCAAACATGCAGCAAAAGAGGCAGGTCTTCGCAGCTCCGGGTCCAGCAGTCTGGGTTCTGCGCCCAGGTTACCTGTGACTATAGTTATGTCTAAAAAATTGCCACCTACCGGTGACAACCGGACAAGGGGTGCCCTGCACTATCACAGGTTCCCTTGCCGGATTGACCGTATCGCTAAGTCCCGCCTCCCGTTCAAGGAACGGAGTGCATGAGGGGGATGAAAAAAGGAAAGAAGAGGAGTTAGAGAGTAGAGACATCCTACCTACCACGCCACGTTCGGTTAGCCAATCAGAGCACCGCAGTAAACGAGCATGTATCACGCCACCGTGGGGCACCACTGATTGGCCAATCCAGGACGTAGACGCACGGGTAGTAGTCAAAATTTGGGGAGCCCAAATATATGTTTTTTTCAGAAATTGGAATGTTTCGTACAATCTGTGATGGTAATTGCACCGTCGCTATATTGGGTAAGTACAATCACTAGGATTGAGTGTCCTATCACAACGAAGTTGCAGACTGCTCAAACATGCAGCAGAAGAGGCAAGTCTTCGCAGCTCCGGGTCCAGCAGTCGACTAAAATAGAAGTGTTGTTTGTTGTTGAGATTGTCGGACCGCAGTCCGACACGGGCCTTTGCCTATAGGCGGCCCGTTTGGTGGTTCCGGCTGGAGCTCCAGGAGCAGCCAGATCGGATTGGGATTAGAGGTGGTCCCACCTGCAGATTGGAAGGATACTGCAGGTTGCAAGTGTGAGCGGACCCCCGATCAGTGGACGCTTACCACCAACCCCCACTCTTGGACGTGGTCAGTTTCGGAGTGGCGCGCCCCCCGAACTGGGGTCCGCACTTGCTGGGAGAGGATGCTTTCTAAGCAATCTGGGTGGTGGGTATCGTGTGATGACCCGGAGTAGGTGGTGAATGTGGTCTGTATGGGCCTTTCGGGTTAGAGTGGCCGCTGGTGTTGTGTGTGTTTCTTGGGAGATTTGAGTTCTGTTTCGGAGGCTTTGTGTGACCTCGCAATCGAGGAGATAGTGTTCAAGTGGGTTGGCTGCTGGCTCCTGACAGTAGGTGCATTCCATGACGTCATTTCCGATCATCTGCCAGGAGCACTTGTACCCTAGTCGTAGTCGATGTAGGCTGACTTGGGTTTGTCTTGGAATTTTCTTGTCAGCGAAAGGTGGTTCCCCTTTTGTGGCCGCCAGGTACCATTTGGCTGATTGGGAACCAGCGTTGAGTGCATGAAGGAAGCTCTTTTTGATGTGGAGCTTGGTAGTCTTTCTGAGGTGATTCTTGATCTGTTGCACACTTGCTGGAACTTGGATGTGTACGCTACTAGAACGTGTAGCTGCCTTGGCTGCTTCGTCTGCCACGTCGTTTCCTCCGATCCATACATGACTGGGAATCCAGTGTAAGACGACTGGTCGGTTTTGGCTTTGGAATTCCTGTAGCTGTGCGAGGATCGAGGTGATGATGTGGACGTTGTCTCTTGGTTGACTGTGTTGCAGCGCCTGCATGGCCGATTTCGAGTCCGTGTGAATTATGACGGAAAGAAGAGGAGTTAGAGAGTAGAGACATCCTACCTACCACGCCACGTTCGGTTAGCCAATCAGAGCACCACAGTAAACGAGCATGTATCACGCCACCGTGGGGCACCACTGATTGGCCAATCCAGGACGTAGACGCACGGGTAGTAGTCAAAATTTGGGGAGCCCAAAGATATGTTTTTTTCAGAAATTGGAATGTTTCGTACAATCTGTGATGGTAATTGCACCGTCGCAAAATTGGGTAAGTACAATCACTAGGATTGAGTGTCCTATCACAACGAAGTTGCAGACTGCTCAAACATGCAGCAGAAGAGGCAAGTCTTCGCAGCTCCGGGTCCAGCAGTCGACTAAATTAGAAGTGCAGAACAAGTTATATATATACAGAGGAGGGTGAGAACACGTCCAAAAAGGTCAAGTATAGGTAATGACCCAACTAATCTTTACAAAAGCACCGCAGCGGTCGGTAGTCAGGTCAGAGGGAGAAACTGACCCATACCTTCTCAACCTGGTTACAAATCTTCTTAATTACAAAATTGTCCAATTTGTACATACCATTACTCAAATTCATGTAAACGGCTTCGGTATGTTTAATGAGACTAGATTCTATAATGTTCCTACTGTCAATTGAATTACAAGGTAATATTGAGGAGGCATTATCCCAGTCAATGCAATGTTTATTATCCCTCAGATGAAAGCATCTGAGGGTTAAAAACATATATATATATATATATATATATATGCAAGTAAATCACTGTAGTGATCTAGAAAGTTGTATTCATTCAGGGTGAAAGTACAGACTAGCTGTACTCACCTCTGAAGATGTGAATTACACGAAAGCTTTGGGAACTTCTGTGTTTTCTTCTTTCCTTTGTTATTAGTATATATATATATATATATATATATATATATATATATATATATATATATATATATATATATATATATATATATATATATATATATATATATATATATATATATATATATATATATATATATATTTGTCCCAAGTATCACATTCAAAATTGAAAGAGAAATAAATGGATCCCTTCCATTCCTTGATATGCCTATCATGAGAAATGGCCAAAACTATAAATTTAAGGTATATAGAAAGCCCACACAGGTAGACAGTTTCATTCACTTTTTATCGAATCACCTTGAGTCTACCAAAATGTCAGTTTTTCTGCTATGTTCTTAAGATGTCTGCGTATTTGTGACTCTGAATTTATTGACGATGAATTGAAACACATTCTTTCCATTGCACAGAAACTCGGGTACCCTTCTGTGTATGTTGAGCGTTGTTTTAAAAGGGCTAAAAAATCCTTTCATTCCTCTCAAACCAGACAAGTTCCTACACTTAAGAATATTTTGACTCTGCCCTATCGTAATGAATTTGTCCCGTTAGTTCGGTCCCTCAAGCTTCTAAATATTAATGTTGTTTTCAAGTATGACTCAACCATTACCGATATGTTAATAAGGAATAGCTCAAGTTTGAATGTAAATGGAAGTGTTTATTGTATTCCATGTAGCAAATGTAATTGTAATTATGTAGGTCAGACAGGAAAACACTGCAGCTCAGAATCAAACAACAGGTGATAATATCAGAACTGCATCTGAAAGAAAAATTTGTTCTGTTCATGTTGTTAGAATAATAATCACCCCATTGCTTGGGAAAAGCTTAGAAGTATTCAAGTTAAATCATCTGTGTCACAGAAAGATTCTGGTTGAAGCTAGTTTGATTATGAATTAAAATCAACAAAACCTTACTGATGGTCAGTTCAAAACTGATAATATGTTACATAAATTTATTTGTCAGTGGCCCAAGGTTAAAAAATGCTTTGAAAACCTTTTGATCTTGATGGATAGTTATTTTGTGGGTCCTTTTTTCTGACCTGGTTAGTCACGTCACCACCCTTCTCTTAAGCTCCTCTACGTGTGTGTTGGTGTGTGGATTAGTGGATGTCATCATTATGACCTGTCCTCCTGTTTTTAAGGTCACCCTGTATATTTAAGCCTCTCTCTGTCCATGTAATCCAGTTGCCTCTGAAGATGTCTTGAATAAAGACGAAGGCTAAGGTACTCCGTTGTTTCCATTTTCCCGTGTGATTTTATCAAGATTTATCTTATCCACGTTTTCATTGTGGATTTACATGAAATATATATATATATATATATATATATATATATATATATATATATATATATATATATATATGTATATATATTTCATTTTAGTCCATATATCATGCGGACTTTGAACATATAATCAACGACCTCAGCAGCAAGGAATCGAACCCTCGACCTACTGGGTGGGACTAGGGAACGCTTACCGGCTAGCCCACAAGGACACTAAAAACAGTTCTAGACTCTGTTATATTTCACACAAAGCCTGTTCATCGAGCTGATGGCGCCGTGAACCTCACTGGGAAACTGCCCGTGCCTCTTGCTGGTGAGGTCGTTGATTATATGTTCAAAGTCCGCGTGTTATATGGACTAAAAATGAAGTATATATATATATATATATATATATATATATATATATATATATATATATATATATATATATATATATATATATATATATATATATGCAAGTAAATCACTGTAGGTGCATCTAGGCAGCCAGTGCCATGCCAGGGTGAGTACACTAGTCTGTACTCACCCCCTGAAGATGTGAATTACACGAAAGCGCTTAGAACTTCTGTGTTTTCTTCTTTCCTTGTGGTTATCAGTATATATATATATATATATATATATATATATATATATATATATATATATATATATATATATATATATATATATATATATATATATATATATATATATATATATTATATATATATATATATATATATATATATATATATATATATTAGCAGGAGAGAAAAGGGGAGAAGAGAAGACGGGAATGCTGCGTTCGCACATTACAGGGGTGAAATGCAGCATTTAGAACTAGTCTTTTCTGGAGGGGTCGATTGTAATATTCAGAAATTTCAGTGTAATTTCTAACGCCGCGCCATTGGTGATACTGAGTTCAAGGTCGTCTGAGGGAAGACAACGCTCCCGCACGTAGTGAGTTTTTCTGGAACTAGGGCTATACGATATTAAATGTAATTTACCGAGTTAATAGGGACGCGAATTATGAAATTAAATATCGGTTATTAAATTAATGTAATCATAGATCGTTTCCCAGTCTGAAAATGTTGTGAACGTCCTATTTAAGCTGTTAATCGTCTGGTAAATAAGTCACCCGTGAAAGCGTGAACCAGTGAGCAAGCTGGCTGGGGAGTTGTGAGAGAGGTCATGCCAGAGGACCATCTCTGTTCTGTATCCAGGAGAGACGGACCTCGTGAACTGGTTCCTTCATTCATTTAACATCAGTATTAACAAGTAAGTTTCATTCAATCTCAGACAAAGCTAGATAGGGCGGTAAGAACAAACGGTGAAGTGAGACAATAGCTAACAGCTCGGGCTTTTTCAGGGTTCTGTAGAGCACACGCGGTATGATAACGTCCACTGGCGGTATGAGACGAGTGGTGAAGCAAGCTGTATGACCGTCCACTGACCTGGGTTTGAGCCACCTGTTGAGAATGGTGAGAGTTGGAGTGAAACCAGCTGTCTGGGTGCCCAACTAACGACATGACGATCGTTTGGGGTCATCAGCTCTCCTCTACCTCGGCTCACAATACCACATATCTTCAAGCAGCTTAGTGAAAACCTTTTACTTATGGGAAGCTAAGGCTTCTCTCAACTGTACAAGGTTTAATTGGCTCACTCCCTTCCGTTTCATGGATGTACTGGGGGTAAAGTGAAGCAAGCTGAGTGAATATAGGGCCACACACTGGGCCCAGGAGTCTAGTGGAACTTAGAGGTACATTTTCCAAGGTGAAGAAAGGCTGGTTTGGGCCTTAAACTACGGGTGCCTGTTGGTTGTGCCTTAAAAAACTACGGAGTGCAGGTGGAATCTCTGTGTGTGTTAGGTTAGGAAGCATGGTTCACGGGTATTGGTGAACTCAGTAACTTCTTAATAATAGTGGTAATAATTTTTTGTGCAGCTAATACTATTCTTTCAGTTATTGATGTATGCTGTGTGTAGTTAATATCTCTTAAATAATTTTGATAGTATTGTTTTTTAATGTTGTGTCACTAATTGATGCCAGAGAATGCGGGAACTGTTTTTCAGATGAGGTTCCTCCTCTGTTGTAAGTAATACTGTGATTTAGTTCCTTTAATGCACTTAATATTTCTTTATAATTTCAATCTTAGGTATAACCTTTGTTCCCCGGAGTACTGTTTAAGTTAGGTTAGGAGGTGTGCATCTGTTGGGGTAAAATTATTTTATTGAGTGCCCTTTAGGCCTATTCAGGGTGGAGTTAATAAGTTCTTATTTTTTTATACCATTTTCTCAGTGTTTGATATAATTTTGTTGAGTGCCCTTAAGGCCTATTTACTGTAGTTATTAATTTCTTATTTCTTCTTTTTTTTACCATTTTCTCAGTGATTGATATTATTTTGTTGAAAACCCTTAAGGCCTGTTTCATGTGTGCAAGCAACACTTCTTAATACTTTGAATTTATTGTTGTCTGATGAGGCATTATCTGAGTTTCTAATAATTTCAATATGATGTATAACTTCTATTCCCCAGAGTAGTTTTTAAGTTCAGGTTAAGAGGTGCGCATATGTTGGTGCAGCATTATTTGATTGTGTCTGTAATGTTGTACGGAATATAAGTGTCTAAATTTTACAGTGTGTCTCATTCATCCCAATCACAGATGCTATCCTTCCACGGGTCACGGAGAATTCATTTTGCTAGTAAATTTAAGTGTTCTTGTGCTGGTTTGGTTTTTTCTCAAAGGGGCGCTTCCACTGCAATTTTCATCTAATTATTAATAAACCCCAAGTCAAGTGAGAAATTTATGTCCAGTAATTCCGACCGGTTATATATATATATATATATATATATATATATATATATATATATATATATATATATATATATATATATATATATATATATATATATATATATATATATATATATATTTTCTGGGGTCCCGCAGTGGCTGAGTTGCCCCGGGCCCCGCACTCCCCTAGGGACGGCCCTGCATATAGGTCAGAGTCAGATTAGATTTCCCCGGAGGGGGCTAGTTCATTGGGCATCCCCTTACATCCTGTGCAAGGTGAAGCGCAGAAGCGTTTACAGTGCCCATTTGGAAAGCAAGCAGAGTTCATGCTTGCCTTTTATGATCATGCATTAGGGCGTAAAAGCCTGAAGGGTCATGGGTTTTGTCAGCAAGTTACATTAAATGACAGAATGATGAGTGTGTGGGGGAAATATCCCGGTACAATTTATCTGTTTATGGCAAAGCGTGGCAGGTCCCTAACAATGTCAAGTGACAGGCCATAGCCATAGGCATTAACAGTATTGAGGGACATAACTTTTAGTGTCATTGTGATGGCGTGTATGTAGGTAGTGTCGGCTTCAAGGGGGACGTCGGAAAAATACCGAAATTGTTAATTAGGCCTTTTAGGGAGTCAAATGCAAAAAATATAATTAAACAATACACAGAATATTTATGAAGGTATTTTATTTTAATTCCTTCATTTTATAATTGATAGCCTAGCAATACTGCCTTATGATGAGTTGGCACGAGAAGATGGCGTCTTCTAGGAACATAAAGACAGTCATTTCGTCCTGTTTCATGTTTGAGTTCCAGGGGTGAATTCAGGAATATCAAAAGGGAGAGGGTCCAAGAAGTTTGGGTGAGGGAACCTGCCCAGCAAAGCGAGCCCATCCATCTGGAGGGTAGCTGTAAGACCCCCCCCCCCCCAGAATTTGTTTTTAAATCTGACCAATATCATGGACATTTTTAGGCCATTTGAAGCACTTGGTGTTAGGGGATACTCTGAGGTCAATAGTAATTAATTTTTACTATACAAAAATGCCTCAGTACAGTACTGCAATAAGGAACAGTATTGGATTTTTCTGATGAAAAGGGGGAACCCCGCTGGATCCGCCTTAGGAGCCTTTGTCAAAAGCATCTACACCCCGTTATACTCGACTTTCGGGGGAGTGCTTTACTGTTAGTTCTTTATTTGTTATTATTTTATCAAACATTTTAAAATTATATATATTTAATAGTTATCCTTTTTAAACAGTGCATTTTCTATGTTTTTCACCCGTGGTATCACTCCATTTTCTACTTCTTGAAGTGCACCTGATTTTAAAGTTGTTTAAAGAATCTATTGTGCAATATTTCATACAATATATGTATGCATAATAATAGTAAAAAGGAAATTAATTGTTACTGACATCCTATATATGTATCACATTTAACAAAGAAACGTTTTTATGACGTCATGGTCTTGTAGTCAGTCATAACACGAGGAAAATTACTAATCAGAGCGTTCGGTAAAACACAGTCGGAATTACGACAACCCTGCTGTATAGGGGCAATGGTAGTTAGTGTGTGTGTTGATAGTATGTACAGAAACCTTGTAGTGAGTTGAGTATGTTGACAGTTTTTGCAGAGCACTGGTTGTGAGTTGCATGTGTTGACAAGATGTACAGGGACAGCTGTGTACAGCTGTGTATTTTGACAGTATGTGCAGAAGCGTTCGTAGTAAGCTAGGCAGGAACAGTTGTTGACAGGGGACATAAAACTGCTGGTAAAAAGATTGACCTGGAGGGGAGATTCGTAAAGAACGTTTCGCCAACCCTGCTCGTGTGTACGTTATGAACCACCCTGACCAACGGACACCTTGTTTTCCCTCCTCTTGGTCGAAAAATCTCTCCCTGTCCACTTTTACGATAAATGAGGTGACTCCTGGATTACCAGTGCTATATTCACAGGCTGGTGTGTACTTTTAATTAAACCTTAGTAACGTTGTTCACACAAAATATTGTTACATAATTTTTTTTCTCATTGACTCTTCCTATTTGATTTTTACTTATCTTTGTTCCTTGAAATAAAGTAAGGCAAAAACAAATATAACGCAAAGAATACGGTGTTACCCTGCCGTTGTTTAGCTCTTATAACCTGTATAAACATGTACCGTATCAAATAAAAGATGGTTATGTTGATAGTTAGAAATGTATCTAATATACAATAGGAATAGCCGTTTGTTTGTGTGTCTGTCTGTCTGTTCTGGCCAGCCGAAACAGCTGGCTCCTTTTTCATCAAACTTGGTGGAAAAATCGCAAAAAATTCGTAGAGTGGAACAAACCTGATCCCATGTTGATGGTTTCTTCAGGAAGGCATTAATTAACCATTTTATTTACGATGGAAAACGATGCAAGTCTAAGAATTTGGCGCCCCCTAATTAACCATGCAAGTCAACGGACTTGCCACACCCTCATTTGCTGTACGCTGTTAGCTGGACGGCGGTTGCGCGCTAGCCAAGCACGAGCGTTCAAACTTTCACCGGGCACGAAGGGCCCGCGATCACTTGTACAATAACTAAGGTAAAACTTTGTCAAATTTACCATTTCCATCTTATGTGCAAACAGAATTATTAAAACTTTAAAGTATAAATGGACTATCCAGTATTAATACCCAGTATCTAAAGATATCTAAAATAATGGAAAAATGTCTCGCTTTTCTATGTTTGTCTTTGATACCCCCACAATGTTCTACACTACGGAGGGTATACGCAAACATTTGTTATCTTGAAAATAGGTTCTTATTCTCGTACGGGAGATAAATACAGAGGAACAAAGAAACTGGCTTCCACACCATAAGGACTAGTGATCTCAACTCTCTGTATCACTCTGGCCTGGCATGTACAGATGCCAGCATTCACAAGCTGAATACATAATATGTAAATATGATAATTCATATACATAACATGGTGCATAATAAATAGAAATATTACATAGGATTAATACATGTTCTGTAATACTTTACTATACATAATTAATAGAGTAATATAAGAATACACAGCTTAAGGTACTACTTCGTGTTCATATTATACACATCCCTCCCCCCTATACGCTCATAGTTTCATCTTGAGCGGACCTTTTGTTTCCGAGTCGCTCGGACCTGCGGAGTACCGGGGCAGACACACAAGGTGGGGATGGATTTACTGTAAAGACATCAACATTAGGGGACTCAACTGGGGAAGGGTCAACACTAGGCAGCTCCACAGGTCGGAGGAAACGGCGGTTCCTCCACCATACTCTTCCACTAGGAAGATGCACTTGGTAGTCCCTGGACCGGCCAATACCCATGACAACCCCAACCTTGTCTTAGCGGTGAGATACCTGATCTTGAATCCTGACCTGCTGGGCGATACTCAACCTGGGAAGGGGGCGGGCATGACAGTTGTACCGAGCAGCAACATCTGCGGCTCGTTCTGCTGCACGGCGGTCACATTCTTCAGTCTTGGCTTGCCATTCTTGAGAAATAGACTTCTGGTGGGCAGGAACACAAGACCTGAGATGATGTCCATATAGAACCTGGGCTAGGGAGTGTCCGGTGAAGTTCGGGGTGTTGCGTAACTCTAAGAAACCTCGTTCGAAATCCTTGCAGTCGACATTTCCTGAGGGTGACATCTTAAGGATCAGGTGTTTAATAGTCTTCACTGCGGCTTCAGTGTGTCCATTCGCCTGGGGGTAGTGAGACGAGGTCACGACATGACGGGCTCCCCAACGGTCCATGAAGTCAGGGAAATCGTGGCTGGTGAACTGGGGTCCTCCATCAGTGCTGAGACGGAGGGGAACACCAACTTCACTGAAGTAATGTCTGAAATTCCGGAGGGTAGCAGTAGCTGTTGTATCACTACCACAGGGGACGAGAACAGGCCATCCAGACAATCGGTCGGCAATGACGAGGAAGGACTTCCCTGCCACTGCAAAGAAGTCGGCCGACACAGACTCGAAGGGTCTTGAAGGGTTATCGTCGCATATTAAAGGTTCCTGTTGCTGGCTGGGTTGCAGAATCTGGCACGGCTCACAGGCACGGACGGTACTTGCAATGTCCGCGTCGATTCCGGGCCAAAATACAGTGTGCTTCGCCCGTCGCTTGGTGGCTTCCACTCCTCGATGGCTGTCGTGAAGGCGGGTCAAGGTACGGCGGCGTAGGGCAGCAGGAATGACTACTCGTGGACCATACAAGACGAGGTCTCCGTCACAATAGAGGTCCTCGCATATCTTCCAGTACGGGAGTAGCGATTCATCAAGGTCGTATCGGTTAGATGAAAATCCCTGGGACACACAGTCGACGAGCCGGATGTAGGAAGGGTCGGCCCGGGCTGCTGTGCGGAGATCTTCAAGTGTCTTGTCTGCATCCGGTGCTGTAGACTCTTCAGATGTGAAGACGGCCTTCAATGAGACTACTGACTTGAGGGATGCAGCAGCTGTAGAATACAACATCTCGTCCTCTGGGGTGGGGCGACTGACAGGGGCGCGGGACAGAGCATCCGGGATGCACAGCAGCTTACCCGCACGCCACACAGCCGTGAAGAGATAAGGCGAGAGCTTCTCTTTCAAACGTTGAAGGCGAGGGTTCTCTACTGCATCCAAAGAGTAGTGATTGATAATAGGTACAAGAGGGCGATGATCCGTGAAGGGTGAAGTGCTGAAGTCCTATCAGGTAGAAGCGGCACTTCGCCATCGCCCAGACAACAGCCAACATCTCCAGCTCAATCGTGGCATATCGGGTCTCGGCGTCCGTCAGGAACCGGGATCCACACTGAATTAAGCGGAGTTGTCCACCGCCATGGTCCTGCAGAAGGGCGTAACCAACGCCGTAGAGTCTGGAGGCGTCAGTCTGGAGGACGGTGGGTAGGGCTGGGTCGTAACAGGCGAGGACAGGTGGACTTAAGAGGGCCTGCTTGACTCGCTGGAAGGCCTCTTGATGATCTGGGGTCCACAGGAATGTCCTCCTGGGGCTCAGCAGGGGGCGTAACGGCTGGGCTGCGGCGGAGATGTCAGGTGAGAATTCAGCCAGCTGATTGACCAGACCCAAAAAAGAACGGAGGTCTGTCAGGTTGGCAGGGGTTGGAAAATCCCTGATTCCACTTAATTTCTCCGGGTCAGCTGCGATACCTAATGCTGAGAGAGTGTACCCACAGAAGTTCACTGATGGTGCGGCGACTACGAACTTGTCAGCGTTGATGGTAATCCCGTACTTTCGACATCTGGTGAGAACTTCATATATTCGGGAGAGGTGGGCACAGTAGTCTTCGTCATGGAGTAAAATATCATCAACCACCTTGACACAATTCGTGACTCCTTGAAGGGCCGCGTCACCACGTTGACAGAATGCATCGCCCGTAGCGGCAAATCCCATGGGGCCTCTGCAATACTGATATCTTCCATATGGTGTGATGAATGTAGTCAAATGCTGGTCTTCTTCGGCCAACTCGATCTGCCAATAACCACATAAGGCGTCCATCATTGTAAAAAACTTCGCCTTCAGGTCCACATTTCCAACAGCTACGAAGGGTGTGGGTGAAGGGTGGGCTGGACGGGAAACTTGCCCGTTAAGTTTTGACAGATCGGTTGTGATCTGTACTCTACCACGAGGTATGGCGATGGGGACGAGAGGGTGGCACCAAGGTGAAGGTTCGTCTCCGGCCGGCTTGATGATTCCCTGAGCAACCATGGAGTCAAGCTTTTTGTCCAACTAGCTCCTTGTAGGCGTGAGGAATCAACCGAGGGGTGTGGATGGCAAAAGGTGTGGCACCATCCTTAAGATGAATCTTCATAGGTGGACCCACCATCGGCTTGAGTGGTGTGGATCCTAAAGATTTCTTCGTAACTAACACGTCAGCAAACTCCTTGAGAAGGTAAGCTCTTGCATCGGAAGGGGACGTGTTAGTAGAGATAGGGAGTTCCTTCAACCTGTTGACATGGGTAACCCTTAAAATAGGTTTGGGGAATTCCTTGGAAATAATGGCCAACGCTTGACAATGACCATATGATAATAGCGGAGTCGGGATCCCATCATGAACATCAATCCGGGCTGAGCAAGACTGCTTGCCAAAAGTAAGAGTAGCCCAGAAAGATCCCAAAGCTGGAGCCATCTTGGAACCATCAGCTGTCAGTTTCGTTTGTCTGAGGAGGGGGCTGTAGGTTGCTTCGGGGTATTCCCAAACTTGCTAAGTGTTGTGGAAATGTCGTGAGAAATGATGACACTGATGTGCTGGGGTGTCGTGTCTGTGGAACAATGTACACGACGGCAGGAGCGACTGGACATAGCGCCTTGATGCTTGCCAGAAGGAGGGGGCGTGCCAGCACTACCTAAGGATGACTTCTTGGATCCTTGGTGGTATCCTTTCTGTGTCTTCTTACGACAACATTTGTCATAATGGCCCACACGATCACAAAGTCTGCACTGAACTTTGCTAGCAGGGCACTTGACTGTGTAAGCCCATTGACCCTGACGGTCGCAACTTCTGCACACGCTTTGAGCAGCTGGGCACTGGGAGGCATCATGCTGTCTCGCGCAGCTGTTGCACGAAGCTGCTGCTGAAGGTGTAGCTGGAGGGTGAGGGGTGGGGTTACCTTGCTGCTTCTTACCCTTTCTGTAGGAAGACACCGCCCTCACCTGGTCAGGTTGTGAACGTAAAGCTGAAGTCGCACACCTGGCGGCCTCGTAAACTCGACATTTTGTAACAACATCTTGAAGGGAGGAAGTGGGGTCAAGTGAAATGAGACGCTGAACTAGCTCTTCATCTCGAATACCCGTTAAAATAATTGTCTTGAGTTGTGTCTCTTCACAGACTTGAGAATTTCCAGGACAAACATCAACTTCCTCTGAATATCTTTTCAGTCTTACAAAAAATGCATCAAAAGATTCTCCATCAAGCTTCTTACATTGGAGGAGTTCTCTTCTTCTAAGTGCTTCATTGCGCTGTCTCTTAACATGTTCCTGTAACTTGTCAAGCACGGCCTCTACAGTCCGAGTTGTCGTAGGAGGCACTTGAAGTGTGTGCTCGAGAGTACGTTGTGTCTCTAAGGACAAGCACATACGAAGCTGTATCATCTGTTTAGGCTGTGGTAAACTTGACAGGTCAACCATTGTTGCATAGTCTTGCCAACGTCGACGCCATTCCCGAAATATCTGATAAGAAGCGTCAGACTTCAGAGAGGGAGGCGTTTGTGCTGCAGCCTTTTGAGGAATTGTTGAACCGACTCTGGGAAATGAGGTACCAGTACCTCTAGTCGTATCAGCATTAGTAGTAGCAGAAGAATCTTGTAGAGTAGATCATTGTGGGGAGGCTAACAGGGAAATCAAGGCTTCAAATTTGGCTTGATCCTCTCTTCTTCTCAGGTCATCCTCACTTCTACGTATATTTTCTAGTTCTCTGCGTCTTTGTTCATCTTCGTGGCGTCGTCTTTCAGACTCTCTGTACCGAATTTCTTCCTCTTCTCTTCTTGCAACATAGTCCTAGCGTCGAGAAGTTTCCATACACTTATTCAGTTGAAGGAGATCTTTGGACGCAGGCACCGCAGGAGATCTTGCTAGCGACGAACGAGGAGATTCTGTGGGTGATTGGG
This sequence comes from Homarus americanus, assembly GCF_018991925.1. NCBI lineage: Eukaryota > Metazoa > Arthropoda > Malacostraca > Decapoda > Nephropidae > Homarus > Homarus americanus. The sequence goes on from NW_024715112.1 coordinate 46,199, forward strand.
CGTTGTCACTGTGGGGAGCGTGGGGGCCTGAGTGTGGGTGGGGAGAGATCACCCAAACTTAAACTCATAACCCCATCGTCCAGGGTATCATTTTGATCCCTGTGAGACATGCTGACAGCTTCTGTACTCTATCTGTGCAAGAGACCGGGTCAACCCCTCGTAATCTATGCACAGAATTACAGAAGTCTAAAGTAATGCACAAGAATTTAATATAAGGTGGGTCTGTGAGTGCGTGTGTGTGTGTGTATGGCTCCTTGCCGGGAGGCTTGGCGCGCTGCCAGACGTAGAGGCAGCTCGGCGCAAGTCGCAACGGAACTGAAGTGTCTTACTGTGTGCTGCTCAGTCACCCAATGACCATAGGCAGGAAGGGATGTACTGCTGAGCAGCTCCCTCAGTCATCTGACTGCAGTTTGCACAGACAATTCTGATTAAAATACACAACACAGCACTTCACAACACTGTAAGTCCTGAGGCTTGTAGTCTGGCTGTAAATCCTTGGCGAAGCTGAAGACGAGACGCCATTAACACAGTCCAGCGGGAAGGCTGAATTCACTCTGAATCTCACTGAGAAATCTCACTGCGCCATCTATGTTTTTCTTTGAAACCCCGAAAATGTTCTACACTATGGAGGGTATATGCAAACACTTGTTACCTTGAAAATAGGTTCTTATTCTCATAAGGGTGATAAATACAGAGGAACAAAGAAACTGGCTTCCATACCATAAGGACTAGTGATCTCAACTCTCTGTATCACTCCGTGCTGGCATGTACAGATGCCAGCATTCACAAGCTGAATACATAATATGTAAATATGATAATTCACATACATAAAATGGTGCATAATAAATGGAAATATTACATAGGATTAATAAATGTTCTGTAATACTTTACTATACATAATTAATAGAGTAAGATAAGAATACACAGCTTAAGGTACTACTTCGTGTCCATTTTATACAGCCTTAACAAACAATACCTCACTAGGCGAACCCTGATCCTCCGCTTCTGAACAGGGATCTCTACCATCCCGCCACAAGGACAACAAAAGCAATCCTAGGCTTTGTTTTATTTCACACAAAGATTGCTCATTCGCCTTATTCTCAAGCAACGTGAACCTTCATCGGAGATTGTCCAGTGTTTAAGAATAATACGAATAAACAGTCTTTGTGTGAAATAAAAAAAGTCAAGAATTGCTATTTGTTGTCCTTGTGGCGTGGAGGTAGGGATCCCTGTTCACACGGAGAGGTCCAGTGTTCGATTCCTCGACTAGTGAGATATTGTTTGAATATGGAAGTCTGCGTGTATATGGACTGTTGGGAACTTCGTGTTTTCTTCTTTCCTTGTGGTTATCAGCATATACCTAGATATATATATATATATATATATATATATATATATATATATATATATATATATATATATATATATATATATATATATATATATATATATATATATATATATATATATATATATATATGTAATATTCAGAAATTTCAGAGTAATTTCAAATGCCCCGCCATTAGCTATACTGAGCGTTAAAGGTCATCTGAGGGAAGAGAGCGCTGCCTGCTCATAGCGAGAGATTGCGGAACTAGGCCTATATGATATTAAATGTAATTTACCGAATTAATAATGATGCGATTCATGAAGTTAAGGGACTATTATTGAATTTGAAATTATTATAGATCGTTTATCAGTCTGAATAATGTTACGGGTGTCCCAAGGAGTTATTAGTTAGGCGGAAAATATGTCACGTAGGCCTAAGCTAACGACTTGGGAGGAGACGCGACGCTGGCTAGTCCTCAGTCACGGGGAGCAGTCAGACATACAAGACGTCCCTGCGCGTCCGTCACAGAAATAGTCACGTGGCCTAGTCACCTGTGCTGCGCTATTGCAGTATAACAAGTAAGTCTCATTCGATCTCAGACAGGGTTAGATAGGGCAGTGGTAAAGTAAACTAGAGCTAACAGTGAGTTCATTTCAGGGTTTCCGTCAGAACCCACTTGACCGGAGTTGACCGGAGTTTGACTGCGAGAGATTGACTGCCGTTTGAGACTGCCGTTGATGATTGAGGGTGGCGATTATCGCCATTGGACCGATCAGAGTAGGCCTGTCACTGTTTAGCGGGGTAGCAAAGGATCTCTTGAGGGAATCTAGCCGTCTGGGTGCCCAACTGACGTCGGGACGATCGTGGGTCAGCAGCCCTCCTCTCCCTCGGCCCACAACACCACATGTCCCAAGCCGCTTAGTGAAACCCTCTTGCTAACGGGAAGCTAAAGCTTATCTCAACTGCACAAGGTCTGATTGGCTCACTCCCTTCCGCTTTATGGACGCACTGGGAGTACACTGAGGCTATCTGAGTAAATTAATGGTCACACACTGAGACCGTGAGTCTCGGACTCTAGGAGAAACCTAGAGGAACATTTTATCTCCCTTATTACGGGTGTAGTTAATACCATTTCTCAGACTGATATTATCTTGACGTGTGTAGTTTAATAGTTCCTAAATAATTTTGATAGTATTGTTTGAATGGTTGTGTCATTAAGTGGAGCCAGAGTGATACTGTGATTTGATTCTTTTAATGCATCTAATTTTTCTCCATAATTCTGATCTCAGGTACAACCTTTGTTCCCCAGAGTAGTGTTTAAGTTAGGTTAGGAAGAGTGCATCTATTGGGGTGATATAATTTTGTTGAGTGCCCTTAAGGCCTATTCATTGTAGAGTATTTAATTTCTTATTTTTTAATACCATTTCCTAAGTGACTGATATTATTTTGTGAAAGCCCTTAAGGCCTGTTTCATGTGTGCAAGCAACATTTCTTAATACTTCAAATTTATTGTTGCCTGAGTTTCTAATAATTTCTATATCAGGTATAACTTTTATTCCCCAGAGTAGTGTTTTAAGTTCAAGTTAAGAGGTGAGCATATTGGTGTACCATTATTTGATTGTGTTTGTAGTGTTGGAGGGAATATAATTGGCTAAATTTTACAGTGTCTCATTCATCCCAGTCACAGACGCTATCCTTCCACGGGTCACGGACAATTCATTTTGTTTAGTAGATTTAAGTGTTCTTGTGCTGGTTCGGGATTTTTCTCAAAGGGGCGCTTCCACTGCCATTACCATCTATTAATTTTTAATAAACCCCAAGTCAAGTGAGAAATTAAAGTCAAGTAAATTCCGACCGGTTACAAATGGTAGCAGAGCGTAGTTATTTTTACTTCGTGACTGACAGTTCTGTGGTTGGGATAATGAGCGTAATCATGGAGTGGATGGAAACGGTAGAGAGTGTGACCACAACTCTACTCATGCTCGCCGTGGGAATGGGTTTGTTGTGGTTGACGGTGCGGGGTTACTCGGAGAAAAGGAGAGACAGCCCGGGTTTGGTACAGTTGAGAGAAGAGTTCGTGGAACGTATTGGGAAGCTAGAGGGGAAAATCCGGGGAGAGTACCAGGAACGATTGGAACAGTTAGAAGGGAAGATCAATGGGGAATGTCAGGCATGGGCGAACCAAATCAGGGGGGAGTATGGAGTATATGTACAACAGTTAAGGGGGGAGTACCACACACAATTGCAACAGTTAGAGAAGGAACATCAACAACACCTAGTTCTGTTGGGGGATGCACTAGATAGGGTAAAGACACAGTATAAAATACAGCACGATGAGACAATGTGGGAGATGAGGAGACACAATAGTAGAGAGGGAACTAGTCTCGGGGCCGGGTTGACCATGTCTAAGTTCGACGGTAGGCCAGGAATAGAGGTAGGAAAGTGGTTAAGAGAGGTTGACCGAACCCTCAAGCTGCTAGACGGAGACGAAGTCAGTCGAATCCAATTCATAATAAGGCATCTTGCGGGGCCTGCGGCAGATCGCGTATACAATGCACGCAGAGACTGGGAAACCGTAGATGAATTAACTTGTTATTTGAAGCAGCAATACGGCGGGCAGACGGCCACGTACGACGCCATTCAGAAGGTGATGAATCGGAAACAAGGGAGCAACGAAACGCTTCTTGAATATTATGATGCTATGCTCGATTTAAACGATGAGTTGAACCACCATGGTCATAAATATGATAAGGCCCTGTTGGGAGATGCAATCACTCGGGGGCTCAAGGAGGAACAAAGCCGTATGTGGTTATTGGAGGAGATCAAGAAGTATCCTCACCATAGTCTAGACGAGTGGATCACGGGGCTGAGAGAGGCGGAACAAAAACGAGAGGCTTTGAGGGAGGTACCGCTGACTAAAGGAAGAGAGAACGAGCCGCAGACTGGAGGCTCGATTCTCCCGATGTGCTATGCGTGTGGACAAGAGGGCCACCTCAGTTTCAATTGCACGAACAGGTCCGGACCAGGAGAGAGTGTCCCAAGGGGATACGTGGCCAATGGCCAGTATCGAGTTGGAAATAACAATCGGAACTGGCGGTCGGGAAATGGTCAAGGCCAGGCAGTCCCCGCCAACCGTTCCTGGCCTCACCAATAGATTCCACCGGCGATGTTATGAATCAAGAGAGAGCGGACCCATGGTCAAGCGTGGTTCGCATGACAAATTTAATCACAACAGAAGGTACCTTAAGGCTGAAAGCAGAGTGTCCTAAGGTCTCGGTGCTGGTAGCGGGTCGTGAAATGTGGGGTTTAGCAGATACTGGGGCAGAAGTGTCGCTAATTGATGAACTTTTCTACCGTCGGGAGCTGGAGCCTGCAGGCGTGGTGTTGCAGCCCACTCGAATAAGGGTAAAAGGGGCGTCAGGGTTTCCAGTGCTGTGTGTGGGGTGTATTCGGGTCACTATGGTCGTATGTGGGGTGGAAGTCACTGATGTGGGGATGTTGGTTTGTCCAGGGATTGAGACCCAGGGTAAGGGGCAATCGCATGTCGGGTTGTTGGGGATGAATGTGCTGGGGGAGGTTGCGGAGATCTGGCCACACATGTATCACTTGTGCAGGGAAGCCAGGAGCACCGCTCAGTGGGAAAATTGCTTGCATGAGGTTAGGCAGTTATGTGCAATAGAGGCCATCAGCCTGGGGTATTGTATGACAGAGAGGAAGAAAAGCCCAACCATTCCTCCCCGGAGTACTCGGTTGCTGTCAGTATGTGTTCCCTCATTAAGCCAGGTAGCTAACAAAGAAGTAGTGATTGAACCTCTAACAATAGAGGATGAAGGTTGGATGCCTGAGGGTGTGATAGTGTTGCCGACAGCTGTAAGAGTGGTGAGAGGCATGACCCAGGTGTTGGTGGCAAATCTGTCTGATAGTCGTAAGAACTTGAGGGGCAATTGGCGGATTGGGAAAGTGGCTTCTGGGACGGAAGTCGAGGAACACATCAGTGAAGAGGTGTATGTGAGGACAGTTCAACCGGATGCCCGTACGGAGGTCAAAGTGCACACGGAGGAAATGAATGAGGAACAAGAGAGTGTAGTTAGGTGTTTAATAGAAGAGTTTAGTGATATTTTTGAAGGAGAGGGCCAGCCCATAGGAAAGGCTATTGGGGTTCAGCATGAGATCCCAGTGACCACAGACAGGCCAGTTAAGGTGCCATATCGGAGGATCCCTCCAAACTAGGTACCAGAGGTGAAGCAGCACATTAGCCAGCTGTTAGATCAGGGAGTAATTCAGCATAGTGAGAGTCCGTACTCTGCCGCCATTGTAGTAGTGAGGAAAAAGGACGGGACGCTGAGGTTGTGCATTGACTATCGTGACTTAAATAAGGTCACGGTACGCGATGCGTTTCCTCTGCCTAGGATAAATGAAACTCTAGAATCTCTGACGGGGGCCCAGTTTTTCTCAACGTTTGATCTGGCGGCGGGATATCACCAGATAGAAGTAAAACCTTCAGACCGTCCAAAGACTGCCTTCAGCACAAGCTTCGGACACTTTGAGTACAGGCGACTGCCTATAGGATTATCAAATAGTCCGGGAACCTTTCAGAGATACATGGAGCGGATTTTAGGGGATAAAATTTTCTCCTCGTTGCTTGTATACCTTGATGATGTGATGGTGTTTTCAAGTACAATAGATCAGCATATAGTCAGATTGAGGGAATTATTTTGCAGGATGAGGGAGAATAACTTAAGATTTAAACCTAAAAAGTGTGAAATAATGGCTTCAAAAGTAAGTTATTTAGGATATCAGGTGTCAGCTGAAGGCATCACAGCTGATCCTGAGAAGATTAGGGTAATAAGAGATTGGCCAGTCTCTCAGACGGTGAAAGATGTGCGGTCTTTTGTTGGGTTCACATCATTTTATAGGAAATTTGTTAAAGGGTTTGCCCAAATAGCTGCTCCACTGCATGCGTTGATGCATGGGAAATCGAAGGATCGGGTAGATAGTGAATGGAGAGAGGAACAGCAACAGGCTTTTGAGAAACTGAAAGACAAGGTGACGCAGACACCAGTGTTGGCTTGCCCAGATTTCACTCAGGAGTTTATATTAGAAACAGATGCAAGTTTTCGTGGGCTAGGTGCGGTGCTGTCCCAGCGGAAGGATGGCAGGTTGCATCCGGTGTGCTATGCGAGTCGGGGCCTGAGGAAATCAGAACGTAACATGAACAACTATAGTTCTCGTAAGTTAGAGATGTTAGCACTCAAATGGGCAGTAGTTGATAAATTCAGGGATTATTTGGCAGGGAAACATTTCACAGTCTATACAGATAACAACCCACTCAGTCACCGCGAGAAGGCTAAACTAGGTGCCGTGGAAAGTAGGTGGAATGCGGATCTCGAGCAGTTTAACTTTACTATAGAGTACAAGCCGGGGAAGAACAACATTGTGGCGGATACTCTATCTAGAATCCCGGCGGAACAGGAGGAAGATAGTGAAGAAGAGTATACAGCGATGCATGTACTAGAGGAGAACGGGGCAGGAAGGAAGGAACTGTGGACGATGGATGGGCTGCGTAAGGAGCAAGAAGGCATGGACTATATGACAAAACTGCGAAGATGGTTGGTGGGAGAGCTGCCGGAGGATGAGGTACAGGTAGAGCTCCAAAATGATGATTTCCGCAAGATGTACCGAGCTAGGAAATCCCTGATCGTAAGAGAAGATGTTGTCTGGCATAGAAGACCCGAAGGGAAGAATCTATGGAGGGAGGTGCCAGTGTTATCTCCAAACTTGCAGGAGGCTTTGACTAGAGCCTGCCACGACGAGTTTGGGCATCAGGGGCGAGATCGCACCCTGTCGCTGGTGCAGGAGCGAGGTTTCTGGTCAGGCATGGGAGAAACAGTGCGAGACTACATAGCCAGCTGCGAGAGGTGTGGAGTAGCAAAAGATGAAGTGCCGAAACCCCAACTGCATTTAGGGACGATTGAAGCGGCCAAACCATTAGAGACACTGGCCGCAGATTTCACCTTGCTGGACAAGCGGCAAGGATTGGAGAATGTCCTGATAATGGTTGACATATACAGTCGTTACACTTGGGCCTTTCCCACCAAAGACCAGAAAGCCTCGACGATTGTAAAGATCCTGGTGAATCGGATCTTCCTGGCAGTGGGTGCACCTGAGCGACTATTGACCGACCAGGGAAGGAATTTTGGCAGTGCATTGGTCCGACAAACTTGTGCCACCTTTGGGGTGAAGAAAATAAGGACGTCAGCATATCACCCACAGGGAAATGGTATGGTGGAACGGTTCAATCGAACCCTGCACGGTCTGCTGGCCACCCTCGAGGAAGAGGAAAAGAATAGGTGGCCAGAGCATCTGCAGGCAGTGGTGTCACAATATAACGCGACTCCGCATGCCACGACAGGGTTTTCCCCATTCCTGTTGTTTTACGGGAGAGAACCAAACCTGCCGTTTGACCTTAGGCCGGAAGTAGACCCAGAGCCGGTAGATGAGTGGGTGATGGTGATTAGAGACCGGCAACGAAGATTGCAGGAAGCAGTGGAGATCAATGTGGGGAGACGTAAGGAAATAAACAGAAGAAAAAGAGAAGAGAAAGTCCACGAGAGTAGCTGGGAAGTGGGCCAGGAGGTTTTGCGGAGGAACAATGTAAAAATAGGCCGGTGTAAGCTGCAAAACCATTGGTTTGATACGAGATGGCACATTGTTGAGGTCCTAAATCCAAGGCCTGGTTTATATCGCATTGAGCCCAGTGGGGGAGAAGACCTGGAAGCGAGAGTGGAAAACCGGAGCAACTTGAAGGCTGCTCCAACCCTAAGGCATCCGGGAGACCCAGCGATGGATGAATCTGAGGATGAAGACGAGGAGCCCCCACCCCAGATGAGCAAGATGAAGAGAAGTAGTTCAGAGAGGTCGATCGAGCCTCCAACTGAAAGACGAAGCCGACAAATTACAGTTTAGGGTGCATGGTAATGAGAAAAGGCAGGTTGTAGAGGGTGAGTTGGAGGAGTTGTGAGTAGGGCAGAGGGGATTGGAGAGATGGTTAGGTCAGAGATGTGCGTTGAGTAGTGGTTGCTGTCATGAGCGGGATTGAGAGTACGGTTGTAATGTCCAGGGCCTCACTAATATGGACTGGTACATTGTCAGAGGGTTGGTCTGCCGGCATGAGGTTCGGAGACGTGGACTGAGTATTGTTTTGACACTGGTTCCTCTTAGCTCAAGGGCCAGGCAAAGGAGAGCATGTTTGAGATGGACTGAGTATTGTTTTGACACTGGTTCTCTTAGTTCAAGGGCCAGGCCAAAGGAGAGCATGGTTGTTTTGGGCTGGTATTAATTTTGACATTGGTTTTCTTAGTTCAAGGGCCAGGCAAAGGAGAGCATGTTTGTTTTGGGCTGGTATTAATTTTGACATTGGTTCTCTAGTTAAGGGCCAGGCAAAAGGGGAGCGTGATGTTCTGGTTGGTTTTGAGTTGGGCTTGGAAGAAATGGAGTTGCTGGCTGCGAGGGGAATAGTACAGAGTTGAAGGTGGCTTCTAAGTTGTTCTCTCAGCACCTGAGGGCAGTGCTGTTTTCTTTTAGGGGGGTCGTATGCATGTTTTCTCAGCACATGAGGACAGTGCTGTCTTTTTTTAGGGGGGTCGATTGTAATATTCAGAAATTTCAGAGTAATTTCAAATGCCCCGCCATTAGCGATACTGAGCGTTCAAGGTCATCTGAGGGAAGAGAGCGCTGCCTGCTCATAGCGAGAGATTGCGGAACTAGGCCTATATGATATTAAATGTAATTTACCGAATTATTAATGATGCGATTCATGAAGTTAAGGGACTATTATTGAATTTGAAATTATTATAGATCGTTTATCAGTCTGAATAATGTTACGGGTGTCCCAAGGAGTTATTAGTTTGGCGGAAAATATGTCACGTAGGCCTAAGCTAACGCCTTGAGAGGAGACGCGACGCTGGTTAGTCCTCAGTCACGGGGAGCAGTCAGACATACAAGACGTCCCTGCGCGTCCGTCACAGAAATAGTCACGTGGCCTAGTCACCTGTGCTGCGCTATTGCAGTATAACAAGTAAGTCTCATTCGATCTCAGACAGGGTTAGATAGGGCAGTGGTAAAGTAAACTAGAGCTAACAGTGAGTTCATTTCAGGGTTTCCGTCAGAACCCACTTGACCGGAGTTGACCGGAGTTTGACTGCGAGAGATTGACTGCCGTTTGAGACTGCCGTTGATGATTGAGGGTGGCGATTGTCGCCATTGGACCGATCAGAGTAGGCCTGTCATTGTTTAGCGGGGTAGCAAAGGATCTCTTGAGGGAATCTAGCCGTCTGGGGGCCCAGCTGACGTCGGCTCACAACACCACATGTCCCGAGCCGCTTAGTGAAACCCTCTTGCTAACGGGAAGCTAAAGCTCCTCTCAACTGCACAAGGTCTGATTGGCTCACTCCCTTCCGCTTTATGGACGCACTGGGAGTACACTGAGGCTATCTGAGTAAATTAATGGTCACACACTGAGACCGTGAGTCTAGGACTCTAGGAGAAACCTAAAGGAACATTTTATCTCCCTTATTACGGGTGTAGTTAATACCATTTCTCAGACTGATATTATCTTCACGTGTGTAGTTTAATAGTTCCTAAATAATTTTGATAGTATTGTTTGAATGGTTGTGTCATTAAGTGGAACCAGAGTGATACTGTGATTTGATTCTTTTAATGCATCTAATTTTTCTCCATAATTCTGATCTCAGGTACAACCTTTGTTCCCCAGAGTAGTGTTTAAGTTAGGTTAGGAAGAGTGCATCTATTGGGGTGATATAATTTTGTTGAGTGCCCTTCAGGCCTATTCATTGTAGAGTATTTAATTTCTTATTTTTTATTACCATTTCCTCAGGGACTGATATTATTTTGTTGAAAGCCCTTAAGGCCTATTCCTTGTAGAGTATTTAATTTCTATTTTTTTAATACCATTTCCTAAGTGACTGATATTATTTTGTGAAAGCCCTTAAGGCCTGTTTCATGTGTGCAAGCAACATTTCTTACTACTTCAAATTTATTGTTGCCTGAGTTTCTAATAATTTCTATATCAGGTATAACTTTTATTCCCCAGAGTAGTGTTTTAAGTTCAAGTTAAGAGGTGCACATATTGGTGTACCATTATTTGATTGTGTTTGTAGTGTTGGAGGGAATATAAGTGTCTAAATTTTACAGTGTGTCTCATTCATCCCAGTCACAGACGCTATCCTTCCACGGGTCACGGACAATTCATTTTGTTTAGTAGATTTAAGTGTTCTTGTGCTGGTTCGGGATTTTTCTCAAAGGGGCGCTTCCACTGCCATTACCATCTATTAATTTTTAATAAACCCCAAGTCAAGTGAGAAATTAAAGTCCAGTAAATTCCGACCGGTTACATATATATATATATATATATATATATATATATATATATATATATATATATATATATATATATATATATATATATATATATATATATATATATATATATATATTGTGACGACTCTGTCTCCTCCACACTCTACCCCTATAACCATCACTTTGCTTCAGCTTGACACCAGGAGAAGAAATTGCTTCACGAAGCTATTCTACCCCAATGAGCACCGTTTCGGAACCAGTCTCCCATCCGACTATGATACCAGTTTCCCATCTGACTACTAGACCGAGGTATCGTGGGAACAGTGATGCCAAAGTGAGGATATTTCGTCTGTTACGCGGTAATGACTCAACGTATGGCTCACCTTATTTCATGTGGATGTGGTGACCGCATACCGCAACAATGAGGTAATATCACCCACTGGTTTAAGAATAATATAATATCATCAATTTTACTTTAAAATTATAGACGGTCTTATATATGTTAATCAATACCATAAAAGCTATTTTACAGTATGATAGGTACCCTCAAAACTTAAATATTGAACTTGTAAAAGTAATAATATAATTCTGTATATGTTTAACTCTTTCCCTGGAAATTCCTTAGTCAGACTCAGCATACAAGAAGTTAAAGGTAAGTTATATGCAACATGTACAGTCTCGTTCAAGATTCTTCGAACAGTGCTGGAGACAGCTGGCAAGTCAAAGCTGTTTGTTTCCTATAGTACGTTGTAAATATTATGAATGAATGTATAAGTGATCAGTGATTGGTTACTTAGCTCCCCGCTGCTTAATTAATGGTTGGGCTTTGTTGTTTAGTATTATATTATACTTCTCTGCTGGTATATTCTGTTAATTTGATTTTAAAATGGATAAAGCAATGAGCCAACCTATATGAAATAATATTTAGACAATTAAACATAAGTAAAAATCGGTAAGTATGTTAAAGAACATCATGCATCGTGCATAGCTGTGTGCAGGTTGTGTATGATATTGCTTGTTTATCACTAATTTATACTGATATTATCTTCAAACGTTTAATCCCTTTCGATTAATTAATTCAGTCGTAAGTAACCTATGCTAATTAGATTTCTTTATAAAGACGCTAATTTCATGCAACACAAACTGCTGTTTTAATTCGTTGTGGGATTAAGCAGAATCATCGGTTCGCTGCTACTTCTAGTGTGTGTTTATGTGTGCGTGTGTGCCTTAGCCTCTGTGTGTCAATGCTTGTCTGTGAAAACAGTTGTATAAATGAAACAGTATTATTCAGTTTATTTAATGAAATTATTTATTTTATATTCCCTGTGAGGCACTGGAAATAGAAATCTATATATAATGTTTTATTTTTTATCTATTTATTTATGTTTAAATTATATTTCATGAAATGGGTACTAATCAGTTTTCACGAAATGAAAGACTTTCCAATGCGATCCTTTGATGAACCAGTATAAAAACAAGGTTTTTTGCGGGCAAACAAGCAATTAGCGAAAGAAATGTCATTTGAAATATATAATAAGCTAAGTCTACTCGGAGGACAATCGTAATGGATACAATACAATGCAATACATATGCTACCGCATTAGCTACACCTTCAGTACAAGATTTCACTAATTAATGTAATCATGTTTTTATTATTAATAAAAACAGCAAGAGACTCCGTTGAAATCGACTTTCTTCACGAGCGCGTGCGTATGTGTATTTGTCTATGCAAGCGTGCCTGAGTGTTAGAGCATTATTGTAAGTTATGAAATAATTGTGGGGTAACGTTGTAACATAGTTTGGTATTTTGGCAAGGATTTCTTCCCATTTGTTATAATAAATGAAAAGAGAAAAATATATACAAATACAACCATTACAGTAAACGTTATCCAAGAATACATAAATATATTGTGAAAGGCATGACATGAACTTGTGAAATATGAGATTATGAGATTGAAATATGAAAGATAAATTTCCTCGTCACAGGTGCCTTCAAGAGCCGGATCGGACAGCTGTGATCGGACCATTACATATTACAGGAATTGTGTCGTTATACAGTTGTTTCTTTGTCTCCGTCTCCCTCTCTGATTTTTTCCGTGGTAGATATAGTAATTATTTCGCATGCAATATATTTATCATATATGATAATAATTATAAGTGTAATGTTATGATTTGTTTGACTTAAATCATCCTGAATACATACTGCATAAGTGAGGATATTAGAAGATTGTTTTCTTTACATTTATTATACAATTTGGCATATAGTCATGAAAATTTTATTTATTTCAGTTAACATATAAAAAATTAATTTCGATGTGCATTCAGTATGTAACATTGATTACATTGGAAAATTATTTCTGATACATTAATATTTAGTCCAGCCACCTTCATTCTCGATTACTTGCTGCAGCCTGTTAGGAACGGAGGCAACGTGATTGTGTATCAGTTGCGGTTTTCGCCTCAACACCTCCCACTCACGGTGTGTATGCTCCTGTAGCTGCACCCTGGTTCTCTCATCAGCTGACACTCATACGTTCACAATATTGGGCCAAATGTTTTCTATGGGGTTCATGTCACAACTCTTACTTGGCCAGTCTAAAACATGCAAATTTCTTTGTTCTGCAAACCACTGCGTTACAATTCATGCGGTATGGATAGGACACCTATCGAGCATGAAAAATATGTTTTCGGGAAACGGGAAAGCGTATGCACGCACCGAGGGAAGCATAACTTCTTCTAGTATTTCTAAATACTGTTCAGCTGTGAATCTTCCTTCTATGTCAATCAGCTCTCCAACTCCGTGCAAATATATCCATCCCCAAATATTGCAAGTCACATGGCCACTCCTTGCTTCCTTATAAAAATGCTGTCTAGCATATCGGGTGTTGTTCCTCCTCCAGCAATGCAACCTTCCGTGAGAGGTAGATGAGAAAGTTTTTTCGTCAGTGACTATTACTCTTCCCCAGAAATCTAGCCCTTTTTCAGCATACCGTCGAGCAAACTGTAACCTGCCCTCGTGATGTCGGTCACTTAACTTCTCCTTGGTGGCGGGAGTTCTTTGGTGAATGCCACCTTCGTGAAGTCTCCGCCTCATTCTTAAAGGGGAAATATTTAATTGGAGATCCTCTCTTATTGAAACTGAAGTCCTGAAGGGGTTGGCCTCAGCGAATCACCGGGTGGCTTTAACTTGTGCAGGTGTTGTTCTGCGCGGCATTCCAGTCATGTGGTGGTCCTTTAAACTTCCCTCTTCTTCCCATCGCTTAATCCAATAATATACAGTTGACCGAGAAATACCCAATTCTTGGGCAATTTCAGTGGGTGAAAACCCAGCCTCCTTCATGCAGCTTAATCTTCCACATTCAGTGATTTTATGCGTGTGGTGTTTCATGTTGGCAGTGGTCTTCTACAATTGAGGGAGTGGAAGGGTAGTCAGCACTGACAACACCTGTCTCCGTCACCTTTCCGCCAATAACGTCAGAGTTAGATTTACATTTTATTGGGTATTTATAAAAAAATATAATAATAATAAATTAGTAAATAAGATAAAAATTTATGATACACCGTACACATTTTTTAAAATATAGAATATTTGTTTTTAAAAGACACCAAACTAAAAGTGATGTAATCTACACAAGTCAGAAACAATGATTTAGGGGGGATTAGTCACTCAACGAAAGAAATACCATTTGCTGTTTACAATAATCAGAGTCTTGGAATGACAATGATATTGCTAGATAAAGGCTTGTAAAAGTATTAGGCATATGCTACCTCACCAATTCACACCATCAGGCGGATGGTTGGTAAGATAAATTGCCATCACCTTCACTTAAACAACGCCATTATTAAACACACACACACACACACACTGTATACATCCTTGACCACCGAAGGGTCAAGACGTACCTGGCGCTCCTCTCGGAGCAGCCAGATCAACTGTTAAGTTGGCCCATACCAACCCCTTCCCCTGAACCTTCCTCCCCACCGGAATATCAACAAGTTCTCGCCAGAAGTTACAATTTCATTTAGGAAAGGAATGGAACCAGTGTTAAACAGAGGTGAACAGTGGTGAACAGTGCTTAAGTCAGTGAGAACAACTCAACAGTAACAGTCGTACCCAAGTTAACCTTCACACAGTGAGGTCCCAAGTACCCAGTGATAACGGCCCATGAGACCCAACAACAACTAGCGATGTGTTAATCCGTCTACGATAGGAAGGCCTGGGACCAAACCTCACTCATATCACACCATCTGTGAAGGAATTACTACACCACGTGAGGCCCCCTCATAACACCATCTGTGAGGGAATTACTACACCACGTCAGGTCCCTCATAACACCATCTGTGAGGGAATTACTACACCACGTGAGGATCCTCATAACACCATCTGTGAGGTAATTACACCACGTGAGGTCCCCCATAACACCATCTGTGAGGGAATTACTACACCACGTGGTCCCTCATAACACCATCTGAGGGAACTACTACATCACGTGAGGTCCCTCCTAACACCATCTGGGAGGGAGTTACTACAATACGTGTTAGCTATTCAACACGCACAATCCTACATTAATCTGTATGTTCACTGTATGTTCCTTTACCTTTCTCTAATGAAGGCTTTTGTTAAACCACCAATGTATGTAATCAGTCATTTATGTCCAATGTATATTTTCAGCCTTCGGGCTGCAGAACTTTTTCAATAAACCGTTAATTATTATTATTGTTATTATTATTATTATTATTATGTGTATAACTGTATAACTGTATATTTTCAGCCTTCTGGCTGCCAAGCTCTTTCAATAAACCGTTAATTATCATTATTATTATTATTATTTTTATTATTACTATAAGTAGCAGTGAACCGATGATTCTGCTTAGTCCCACAGCGAATTAAAACAGCAGTTTGCGTTGCATGAAATCGGCGTCTTTAGAAAGAAATCTGTTTAGCATCGGTTACATACAACTGGATTAATTACCCAAAATTTATTAAACGTTTGAAGATAATATTAGTATAAATTAATGATAACAGGCAACCTCATAAGCAACCTGCACACAGCTGTGCCCGATGCAAGATGTTTTTTAATATACTTACCGATTTCTACTTATGTTTAATTATCTAAACATGATTTCATATAGGTTGCCTCATTGCTCTATCCATTCTTAAGTCAAATTAATAGTATATACCAGCAGAGAAGTATAATACGAAACAACAAAGCCCAACCATTAATTAAGCAACGGGGAACTAAGTAACCAATCACAGATCTCTTTTACATTCATTCATAATTTTTACTACGTACTATAGTTAACAAACGGACTTGAGTTGCCAGTTGTCTCCAGCAGTGTTCGAAGAATCTTGAACGAGACTGTACATACATTGGTTCTCATTGTCAATATAATGGGTATATATTGAATTTGATTGTTCATTATATCCCATCATCCCCCTCTATCTTTTTTCCTTTGTTTTTCTGTCTTGCTCTCTGTTTCTCCCTCTCTCCCTCAGTTCCTTTTTTAACCCATTTACTCTATTTTTCAAAAAACCTGATGAACAATGCCGCCAAAACGAACATTTAGGCTGCGTGGCTTCACTATGAGGAATTCAAGGATTGGCACTGGAGGGTCGAGAGCAACCCCAATAGAGCGTACTGCCGTTCATGCCGTACAGATCTGTCTGCCGAAATATCATCTCTGAAACGGAATAAAATCTCGCATATGCACAACAGAAATGTTGAGAGGATGGAAACAATGGACCAGGAAATGGACTCTCCTGAGGTTGGTGACACATGGTAGGCAGAGCTGAAATTAAACTTGCGACCTGAAATGTTTTTTATAGACATGACCGCCTGAATAGACATGACATAAATTCAATTGACCCCAACAAAGTAAAGGACCACCTACCAGATGACCAACTATATCTTGGGGCTTGTCTGTAAACACTACTTCAGACATCTGAATTTGCATGCAATAAATAGTGGGGCAGCTAAATGCAGTTTTTGAAGAGAATCGTGCAAATGGTGATACAAGCACCAAATTTGGTATGGTAAATCTCTAATGGTTACTAGTCAAGTGTGCTTGATTGGCCATTTAAAAATCCAAGATGGCGGCCATTTTTCATGATGGCCTCCATATTGACCTCGAAAAGTTGATTTTTCTTATAGAAATTGATGTAGTTGGTCAATCTGTGTGATCTTGGTGTCGATATGTATGTTTTCACGCATGCTCTGATGATTTTTTATAGTTTGAAGTCCATTGTAACATTTTTAACCACATAACATAACACTTTTAGTAAAAAAATATAACAAACAAAAACTTACTTAAAAAAAGTACTCACTATTAGCACTGGTTCCTATGACTTCACCTGACAGTACATCTTTGTGCATTTACTGTTGTTCACATATGCAGCTGCAAAGTGCTGTGCATGAAAGTCCAGAGCGAAAGCATTTGCTTCTCTGGTTGCAGTCTTTCTGGTGTTTCTTGTGTTTCTGGTTGCATCTCTGGTCCTCAGTCAACCCAATTGCTCCTCCATCGCCTTTAATCACTGCATTGTTTTGTTCATGGGTTTGATCAATAGCAATGGCAGAGAACTCTCTTCATGACATGTGGACAACAAAGTTCCCCTTGTAGAACTCCCTCGCTACCTCTGGATGTTGTTGCTCAAGGCACATCATGTCTCGAAGGTGAATTGGAAGCCTTCGGGCATAATTAACATTGTTGTTCGCAAAGAAGTAGGGGATTAGCTCTCAGAGTGCTTCAAGGTAGAGTTTGAAATTGCCTTCCCTGAATGGGCGGATCAACATGAAGATGGTGAGTTCCATGTCTAGCACAAGGTTCCAGAATTGGAACTGTGAACTCTCAAGCCTCCGTTGTTTACACCAGTGTTCAAAGCTCAAAGTTGACCTTTCAGACTCATCAGAGCAATAGACCTGGTATGCCTCCTTCATCAGTTTGTACAAGATGCATGCTGTGACTTGATGTGCTAGTCTTGTCTTAGTTACACTTGACACAGACAGAAAAGACTCTGCTGTACCAGATGAAGCCGCTTCTGCTTCAACAAGGGAACCGGTTCAACCACAGTCTTGTAGTAGCGTTCCTAGTGATCTCAGTGCAGCCATCTCTATGTGAAGTCCCCCGAACATAATAACATTCCTGTCTTCTCCATACTCAGGCCAATGCCATTGGATTTGTTTTGCCAGGGCATCCAGTGGCTGGTCAGCAGCTATGACTGGGATCTGACCTGGGTTCAGAAAAGCCACTGTATCACGAACCTTTTCCATGACATGCATGATGGTTACCACAGAGTGTGCCTGATTTCGAAGCAGGGGAAGCAGAGACGTAATGCTCACTTCAAATGGCTGACTCCTCTTCTGTGCTGCATGGTGATGCAGACTTCATCAGCCACATCCTCAGTGAGCAAGACCTCTTCCAGCCAAGCATACTCTTCCTGCAGGTGTGACTGGAGTGACTCAGGTGCTGGCAATGACTGAGGTGCTCCCAAAGAAGGATTGGGATTCTTCATATTATAAGCTGGTCGGACATTGGTGAGTGCCTCTGGAAGCTCAGGAACTTTCTTGGCCATCGTATCTGCATTCCGTCTGAGTGGCTCACGCTCCTTACCAGCCTACTCAGGGCTTGGATGTTGGAGGATGGATACACTGGTCCCATGGAAGGACGTTTTGGCCGTAGTCGAGTGGGGTTATGGTCAATGTTGTACACTGTTGAAGTCGTGAACAACTGCTTCCTCAAGATTGGTGGACACACCACTCCATCTTCCACGTACTGGCATACAACTGCTTCTCCTAGCTGGGCTGATAATTGTAGAACTCTGTCATAGGAAATGCTAACCCCATTTTCATGCAGCATGTCGATGAGCTGCGTGTTTCTTGTCTTAGCAAACACAGACATGCCGACGTAGAGAGCAAAAGATGTCTCATGGTCCTTCGAGTGTCTGTGGATTTGTGTTCCTACCTTATAGTTGGCAAAGCAGTTGTACTGTAAGAGCTGTGACATAGCAAGGTCAGACTTCGATGCGCCATGCTGGAGTTGGGATTTGATATCTGTACCATGTTCGATCATGCATACAAATTGAAGCAGTGATGGTGGAACAGCCTGTTAAATGCATCCTTCATGAAATGTTCTGCTCAAGTGTGACTTGTGCTGAAGCATGTCCCGTCGTATCATCCCAGCAGCCTTGGCCAGATGGATCGGGTCACCGTATTTGCCAGTAGGATATCTCTTTCTCACTCTTGATCTTTTTTTCATTTTAGTATTTCTTTATGGTTCTTCATTATTACTGTATTATTATTATTATTATTATTATTATTATTATTATTATTATTATTATTATTATTATTATTATTATTATTATTATTATTATTATTATTATTATTATTATTATTATTATTATTATTATTATTATTATTATTATTATTATTATTATTATTATTATTATTATTATTATTATTATTATTATTATTATTATTATTATTATTATTATTATTATTATTATTATTATTATTATTATTATTATTATTATTATTATTATTATTATTATTATTATTATTACAGTAGGTGTCATACGGAGGCGAATTTTTTTTTTGAGTTTGAAAAATCGGCCCATGGTATTAATGATGTAGTTCTATGTGCAGAATCATGTGATATCTTCAGATTTGAAAAGTTTTCATTTTTTGCTAGGTAAATTTTAACTTGAAATCTTATGAAAATTCAGTATTCCCACCCTTTTACCAACACCACTAAATAGCTTATTTAAAGTAAAGTAAATGTATCAGGTTAATTTATTAGGATGAAAATGATCCAGAATAGTGAAACGAATGATCTTGACACATTTATTAAATTTATTATTCCTTTAGAAAACAAAATCATCAAATACAAAAACCGATTTTACTACTACGACCCGGTGTTGCTGCACACCATAGAGAACATGTCTTTCTTGCTTCTGTTTCTACTCATCACCTCCCTGCTGACCACCTGAGCTCGGATGTAGCCTTCCCTCCTCTCCTGGCTGTACACGTGACTGCTGGCCTCGCTCACTTGCTGTACACAGCGCTCTATACTCTGGGTGTGCGAGGGCCAGGCAGGGACATGCATGGGGTTGTCAGAAAGCTCCCAGCTTGAACATTGGTGAGGCTGCAGGTAGAGGAACTCACTGCCAGCCTGGATGTTATCCAGATCTATGAGATCAGTAGGTCTTCCTGACCCTGAAGGAATCGTCACCAACTGATTCGTCATGCCCAGATCCTCTCATAAGTCTCATATCCAAGATCTTTTTGACTGCCACTCTTCTCTCCTCCTCATCCTTACTGCAGAGCATTGTCTGCAGAACTGCCTCAGGATGAGCATACCAGGAATATCTCCTCACAGTCTGCTCCACAATCTGAACAACCTTCCTTGGCTGACTCCTCAGGAGCTCAAGCTGGAAGAAAACATGCCTCGGACCTTCGGAGAACGATGACTTGACCTTGGTGTTGAACCAAATTGGCAGAAGTAGACACTCACGATGAATTGGACAATAAGGTCTCAGGTTGTGAAGCTGGTTCCTTTCCAGTTTATGATGAGCGACCCAAATTCTGCAGAACCTGAGAGCCGTTGTGAGCCACCTAGAATGTGAGACTGGACCTATCTGCGGGTAAAAGCAAGTCTATCAGGCATGACCCCAGTTTGATGGCTGCAAATCATGTAACCATAGTACTGGTCAGTACTCAGGTCGTCAATGACAGTATGTGCAAGCTCAACGAGTGGGGGGCCAACTGTGATTTTTTCAAAGCTCGGATTTATTTCTAACTCAGTGGCAGAGTCCAGCATTTTGCCAAGAGGACCAGACCATCTGTTGTTTGAAAAAGTCTTGCCATCCAGCTCCTGGATCAGATGTCTGAGTGGCAACTCGTTGGTGTGGAGGTCACAAACAATCCAGACCAGCTTCCTCCCAATCTTCCGCTCTATCCACTGTATGCCCCCTTGCCACCCTGTGTTCGTGTTGGTGCTGTCCCTCAGCTGGCCTGCAGGGTCTGGTCTACGTTCTCTCTCTGAGCCAGTTCACAATGTTATCTGCTTACTATCTCAGCTGGTTTCCTGATGTCATCTTTCTCTGGAGTGAAATACACAAATACTTCCCTCACCAGTTCACTGCAGCAGGGAGTAGTGTTCCTCCTTCTGCATGGCAGGGGAACAACATCCAGAGATCTCCAGCTTTCATGAACACTTTTAGTGTTCCCTTCTCCCATCAAAGAACAAACAATTGATTCCATTTCTCTTATCCCTTATCAACTCCTCTTCTAGGTTACTGACAAGTTTCTCCTGAGCTCTCATACTTTGTTATGATCACCAGGTGAACATCATCGGTGTTATCAAACCACCGTCAATCCAGGCAGCTGTTGCTATCTCTGCAGTTTCTCTGAGACCGGTGTGGTGTCGCATGCTGTGAAGCTATGCTCGGGATATCTTTCCTATTTCGAATCTTATGCCTGGAAGGTTTGGGATCATTATTTTCTGGGTTAGGGACAAAGTCACCATTCTCCTGGTCAGCACTCGGATCAGCCATGGGAAAGTCATTAAACTCTGAATCAGCTTGACTCCAATCATCGGCCTTTTTTACCTCACCCTGGGCCTTCTCAAGTCTCTTTTCCTCGGCAACTCTTCTCCTCTTCTGTCTCTCTGTGGCAGCTTCCTGTCTCTTGGACTCCGGAATATCTTGGCTAGAAATCATGAGAGCCCCTATACTGCCAGTCTTCTCTCTCTGTGCTTTGACAAATGCCAGTTCGATCACAGGAATCTTCAGTTCACGCTTGCAAATACAGCAGATGTGGGTCTCGGATTTACAGTCACGATCGCATCCAAACTCAGGACAGAGAACAATTGGGCACTTGCAAGTAATTATGTCAAATAACTGGTCCAGTTGCTTGGCAAAGCTGTCCTTAACTGCCGTTTCTCTCCCCAAGAGAGATATCTCTTGCCTTTTCCCCAACTGGCTAGCAGTCTCTCACTAATCTTCTTCGACTTGTTATGACTGGAGGCTTGAATGGCGTTAGCAAGAGTGTACTGTCTCCAAGAACAGCTTTGGTCATATCACTGGCAATGTCTTTGTTTGTGTAAGTTCTTTGGTTCTTTTCACTGATTTGCCTAGTTAAAACACCGTATCTCAAAAGCATCTCTCAATGTAAACGCTCCGACTTCAGGGAGCTCTCTCCCAGACCCAAGATAGTGACTGAGATGGCTGGATTTTTGGTTCCTCGTCCTGACACAAGCAGCCATCGCAAATATTATCAACTTATAAATGCATCAGAATCTGAAACAGAAAAAAATATTGTTTGTTGGTTTGTTAAAGAATGAAGTCAGAAAGCAATGTTCACTATTTAATTGTAATGCACTAATGCAGCTGTACGTTAGATTTTCGATAAATTTCACGCTAAAATTTACCTAGCAAAAGGTTGCAAAATATTGAAACTGAAATTATTTTCTGTTTATATACACTAAAATCTACCAAAAAAGTGATAGGCCATTAGTTTTACCTGATCTTCCCTCCTATGACACACCCTATTATTACAGTGTTGCCTAGATTATTCACTCTGTATTTATACTTGTCAACTTTGGTTTTCCTCAATGTTGTGGGTAGCAAGGAGGGATACCACACTATATATGCCTTTTTCATCAGTGCATACGCCCCAACACTGGATGCAGAGGATGACACCAAGGATGCCTATTATGCCTACTCCTCCTCACTATCACCAATACCTTGTTTAAGCAGGGTTCGTGGCAACACCCACGATCGAAACACTGGCATCTCATTGACTACATCATTATCAGAGAAAGAGATCGTCGAGATGTCCTTATCACCCGAGCAATGCGTGGCTCAGACCACTACAGTAGCGCACCCAGAAATTCTGTAAAGGGGGGGGTCCTGGAGGCCATGGACGTACCCAGAAATTCGTCAAGGAGGCCGAGCTAGAGGGATTTTTTAAGCAATTTGGTGAATGCTGAGACCAAATAAATTGTTCTATACAGTATAAAAGCCAGCAAAAAATTAGGCAAATAATCGGAGTTCTGAATAATTTTGGGTCAAAATATAATATTTGATTATTTTAGATTAAAAAAAATATTTCCTTAGATGATAAAATGATTACAATTGGCCACGTTTAGATATTGATAAGTAAAGGGTTTTAATGCTATAAGAAGAAAGCAGTGGCCCAGCGTGAACTCCGTAAATTAAGGAACGACTGGCTTAAAAACAAAGCATGTGAAACGTAAAAACTTGCAGATCAACACAAGATGTACGAATTTTTCAATTCCACTAAAACATTTTATGGGCTAATCACTCATGGCACAGGCTCCCCTCTGCTCATCCGACGGTAACTCCTTAATTAACGATAAAGAAGGCATATAGGTAGTAGGTAGGTAGGTAGGTAGGTAGTAGGTAGTAGGCACCTACCAAACAAAGAGGAACTACCGCCTGGGAAGATATTGGAAGCATAATGTATTAGAACATAAGAACAGAAGAACGGAGGAAACTGCAGCCGGCCTATTGACCCATACTGGGCAGTCCCATTTACACCCAGCCCCTATTGCTCATATATCCATCCAACCTATGTTTGAAGCTATCCAGCGTATTCTAGTTATTGATGATATTTGGTAACTTGTTCCAGTCGTCCACTACTCTATTTCCAAACCAATGTTTACCTATTTAGCGCCTAAATCTAAATTTGTCTAATTTAAAACCATTGTTACGAGTTCCCTCCTGGTTGGATAGTTTGAGCACCTTTGTAATGTCCCCTTTGATTAACCCTGACTTCCATTTATACACCTTGATCATGTCGTCTCTCACTCTACGTCTACCCAGGGAGTGCAAATTAAGATGCTTTAACCTGTCTCTGTACTCAAGGTTCCTAATGCCCGGGATTAGTCTTGTCATTCTCCTCTGAATTCTTTCCAAGGATTCTATATCCATTCTGTAATACGGTGACCAGAATTGAACAGCATAATCCAAGTTGTATGTATATTATGTATGCTGGATTATGTATTATGTATGTATATTATGTATGTGCTCCATTTATATTTGTTCAGCCTAGCTAGCAGCGTGTGGCAATGTTATTACCATATCCCACACGCTTAATTAATGTGCCTGGCGACGTATGGAAGCTGCTAATGTATCACTTGCCATACGTCGTCTATGGTAGTTGACCAGGACCTTAGCTAGGGAGCAATGCTATCCACCTCTGTGTACATACTCTTATCCAGTAAACCGAACCTACAAAACTATACAGGTGTTTGTGTTCTCTCTCTGTATATAGAACATTACCCAGAATACCTAACATGGCGCAGTGGTAGGATTACTGGATAAGAGTATGTACACACAGAGGTGGATACTGCTAGATAGCGACTTGGCCGTGTGCGGCATGTGTGATATATACATGCCAACGCATACATAATCTATACACAAGTGAGGTCTCACAAGCTCAAGATATAGTTTTCAGAGGACCTCGCTCGTCTTGTAACTAACACTCCTTTGTATGAACCCAAGTACTTAATTAGCTTTGTTTCGAGCAAATACACATTGTTTACTTGGCTTATGATTCCTACTTATCAGTACTCCTAAATCTCTCTCGCAGTCGGGTTTCTCAATAACATCGTTGTTCATCTGGTACTTTACATCTGAGTACTTTACATTTGTCCACATTGAATTTCATCTGTCATTTTTCAGACCATTCGAAAAATTTGTTTAGATCTTCCTGTAATTTTGCGGCGTCCTCGTCAGATTTAATTACACGTCCTATTTTAGTGTTATCAGCAAACTTACTTATGTTGCTGTCTACACTGATATCTATGTCGCTTATGTGTATAATAAATAATAATGGTCCAAGTACTGAGCCTTGCGAAGCTCCACTGGTGACGTTGTTCCAGTGGGATTTAATGCCGTTAATGCTCACTCTCTGTTTTCTGTCCTGTAACCACGCCATAATCCATTTAAGGATATTACCTTTGATGCCATGAGCCTCCACTTTTCTTATTAGACTTTCGTGGGGGACTCTGTCAAAGGCTTTGCTAAAGTCGAGATATATCACATCATAATTGTGCCCCTCGTCCACTGATTCGAAAACTGATGAAAAGAATGTTAATAGATTAGTTAGACATGAACGCCCGCTTGTGAAGCCATGTTGGGAATCATTGATCAACTTGTGCTTCTCCAGGTGATTTCCAAAAGAGTTTGAAATGATTGCTTCCAGTAATTTGCCTACAATTGATGTTAGACTGATTGGACGGTTGTTAGAGGATAGTGATCTATCTCCATTCGCTATTCTCCAGGATTCTAGTACTACACCTACTTTTAAGGACATGTTAAACAACTTTGCTAAGGGCATACTATGCTCTTCCTTACATTCCTTTAATACTCTGGCAAATATCTCATCGAGACCTGGTGACTTATTAGGCTTTAGTTTGTCTATTTGCTTTCTAACATCATAACTAGTCAATACTAGTCGGAGCTTCGGGTATCATGTTTAAATTTTCGGTGGTGATAATTGTTGAGAAATAGTTATTCAGATTATTGCTCATTTCTCCATCGTTATCAATTAGCTCGCCGGTATCTGACTGCATAGGTCCAATCTTTTCTCGTGTTTTAGTTTGATATATTTGATAGAATCCCTTGGGGTTTGACTTCGCCTCCCTTGCTATCTTCAGCTCATTATTCCTCTTGGCTTTTCTTATCTCGGTCTTAACCCTACCGGCCAATGCCTTATAGTAATATTGTCTAATGTTAGACCCTGCTGTCTTATGGTATTACGAAAATTGTGACCAAGTCCCAGGTTGCTGATCTATCTTTCTGCCTCATTTACACGCAATTGCAGGGTCTCAACTGTCTCTCTTACTATTGACAACACCACAAATATAACCGTACTCATTGCTGATCTGTTTTATTGATTCTATTTTATTCTCCTATGTCAGTTGATATTAATATTGAAGCGGGGCCTTCTCGGATGGGTCCCACTGGTCGGGAAGGTTATGGACCCCAGGGCCGACCTGAACATCTTCAAGCTCCTAGGGCCTCAACTGACGTCACTGCGGTTACTGGAGGATCGGCTATTTTCACACTTCATTTTTACAATTTTCCTTCTGTGGAGCACCATCTATTAACCCCTTCCCCCGACCTCTTACTACTTTCCGAACTTCAACTGACCAAAGCAGCTTCACCCAAACCTTTTCAAGTCACCAACTACAACCTTTATACCTCCTTCCGTTCTAAGGGAGGTGTATGCACCTACTGCAACATAAGTACACCTATAGCTCGACTCACAGATCTTGAAACTTCCCTTTATGATGTCATCTGGCTCAAAATATCTAGACAAACTGTGACTATTTTTCTTTGCTTCCTATACTCTTCTCCCAACTCTACCAACTATTTCGAACTATTTGACAATCTCACTTCCTGCCATGAGCCATTGCTATCCACACACCCCAACACCGAGATCCTCTACCTAGGGGATTTCAATGTACATCACAGAGAGTGGCTTGGCTCTGCAAGGGATGACCCAGGTGGAGCTGAGGCACTCTATTTTTTCCTACTTAATGATTTGGGACAAATAATCCAACACCCTACACGCGTTCCTGATCGACACGATCAACTTGCTAACATTCTTGATCTTTGTTTTTCCTCTAACCCCTCACACTATTCATACTCAATTTCTGCCCCCTTAGGGTCTTCTGATCACAACCTTATTTCTATTAAATCAAACTGGGCACGACCACCTCCCCCAACCCCCTCTAAATGTCAACTATGGCACCATCGGCGGGCAAGCTGGCAATTCTTGCGAGAATTCTTCTCCGACTTTCCTTGGGATGAATGTTGCTTTTCCACTCGGGACGCCTCGGTATGTGCTGACAGCATTGCTGGGGTTATACAGGGAGGTATGAGTGCATTTATCCCATTTTCTACCAAAACTTTCACATTACAATCATGATTTGATCGCCCCTGCTCTCTTGCTTGCAGGGTGAGAGAAAGGGGATATCGAGCTATGAACTATCTCCTCCTATTACCCACACCTCTTTTATTACTTCTAGGAATCGTTGTAATGCTATTCTTCGTAGGGCCAATCGGAATTTTATTAAAAGAAAGACCGCTGTCCTAACTAATTCTTCCTCTTGGAAATCCTTTTGGTCCTCAACTAAAATCATCTGTAACAACTTCTACACGCCTTTTTTTCCTCCCCTCTTCCGACCCGATAACTCTATAGCCAACTCTCCCCCTGACAAAGCCAACCTCTTTGGCACCTTATTCTCCTCTAAGTCCACCTTAGACGATTTCCACTCTATCCCTCCTACCCCTGCACCACCTACTGAACCTACGCACTTTCCTAAAATCTCCACTCGCAGGGTTGCAAGTGTGTTAGTAAGGGACATGGACCGGACGGAATACCCCCTCGTGTTCTGAGGAAGTGTGCTGAAGCCCTGGCCCCTGTGCTTGCTTGTCTCTTTCGCCTCTGTCTGAAAACCCAAACTTTTCCTTCTTCTTGGAAGCTTGCCTTGGTTCAGCCCATCCCGAAGAAGGGTGACCCATTGCCCTAACTTTATCCCTCTCTAAGATTTTCGAAACCATCTTGAACTCCAATTTTCTCCGCCACCTTAAACGCATTTCATTTTTGTCGAATCACCAGTATGGCTTTCGCCAGGCGAGATCTACTGGTGATCTGCTCTCCTATTGCACCCATCTTTGGTCATCCTCTCTTAGGGATTATGGGGAAACTTTCGTCGTGGCCCACTACATCTCCAAAGCATTTGACAGGGTTTCTCTCCCGCACTTTGTTTTCTCATCTCTAGCTTCCTTGAGAACCGATCCATTGCAGTTGTTGTCAAGAGATCGATCTCTCGCTCTTTCTCTACCAGTTGTGGTGTCCTACAGGGTTCTGTTCTTTCACCTACTCTCTCCCTTCTTTTTATCAATGATTTACTTCACACTACAACTAATTCTATCCATTCTTACGCTGATGATTCTACTCTTCACACTTCTTCACATTTTCCCCTTCCTCCTAACTCTCAAACTAGATCTGTTTCTAGAATTGATATCATTACTTCTATCAATGCGGATGTGTGCAGCATCTCTGAATGGGGAGGTACAAACTTGGTTAAGTTCAATAGTAATAAAACTCAATATTTACCAATTACACTTTGTAAATTAGACGATCTCCAACCAATTACATTTTAGGACGCTATCATCCTGCCAAATTCTGAAATAAATATGTTTGGCCTCACCATTTCCTCCAATATGTCCTGGAAATCACACATCCTTAATATAGCTAAAGCTGCCTCCCGATAGTTGGGAATGCTGTACAGATGCCGTAGCTACTTCACTCCTGAGAAGTTGCTCCAAGTATATAAGGGATTCATTCGTCCTAACTTGGAGTACTGCTCTCATATCTGGGGTGGCTCTTCTTCTGTCCAACTATTAGAAAGGGTGGAATCAAAGGCATTTCGTCTTATTAACTCTCCTCCTTTAGTCGATCTTTCTCTCTTCCCTTTCTCTTCGCCGCAATGTTGCTTCACTCTCTCTCTTTTACAGGTATTTTAACAGGCAATGTTTGGTGGATTTGGTATCCTGTGTACCGCCGGCAAGGCCGTGGGCTCGTAACACACGTCTTGCCCACGGTGCCAACCGTTTCTCTGTGGATGTCGATCACAATAGAATAACCCGTTATAGTGCCTCCTTCTTTCCTCACACAGCCAAACTGTGGAATGCTCTGCCTTCTTCTGTGTTTCCATACTTATACAATCTGTCTCACTTTAAAAAGCTGGTTTTCCAGCATTTTCGTGGTGTAGATTAACACAGTATAACCATTTCCTTCTTTATTTTCATTTTCTTTCTGGATTTTTTTCGCCCCCTAGGCCCCGTTGTGGGTCGTTTGACCTGTACCCGGTTGGGCTAATTCCCGTAAAAAAAAAAAAAAATCCGTCAATGCTGGAAAAAGCACTACCATTCGCTGCCCAACGGAAACACTGATGTGGATGTCCTAACTACCCAACAGGTCCCTCAGCATCCAGTCTGACCCATCTCAGGCATCCTCCATCTCTGGATCAGGTAGCTACTGCCACCAAACAGATAAAAAATAACAAAGCCTCAGGGCCTGATGGAATCCCAGCCGAGGTGTATAAAGCAGGAGGACCTCTGCTTACTATCCGTCTCCACTCTCTCCTGGAGAATATATGGGAAAAAGAGGAAATCCCCCAAGCTCGTAGAGACGCCTTCATCATCAATATTTATAAAAATAAGGGAGACCAGTCAGACTATGGCAACTACCGCGGATCTCGCTGCTGTCCGTAGATGGCAAGATTATCCCGCGAGTCTTCCTAACCAAACTACTATTTGAGGCGGAAAACTTCCTCCCAGAATCTCAATGTGGCTTTTGACCGTCACGTGGCACCATTGACATGATCTTTGCTGTCCGCCAGAGACAGAAAAAGTGCAGAGAACAGCGTCTTGACC
This sequence comes from Homarus americanus, assembly GCF_018991925.1. Taxonomy (NCBI): domain Eukaryota; kingdom Metazoa; phylum Arthropoda; class Malacostraca; order Decapoda; family Nephropidae; genus Homarus; species Homarus americanus. Next base: position 75,379 of record NW_024715112.1, read on the forward strand.
TGTACATGGCCTTTATCGATATAACCAAGGCCTTCGACTCGGTCAACAGGGCAACCGGGTTGGCTGCCCACCAAATTTCATGGCCATTGTGAGGCAACTCAACGACAGCATGAATGGCAGTGCCCTGCGCAATGGAAACCAGTCTGAGTTCTTCCCCAGCCAAACTGGGGTAAAAGAAGGAAGTGTACTGGCGCCAACTCTCTTTTCCATTTTCTTCTCTGCCTTCTTTACTCGTGCTAGTGCCAATTTAGTCGGCGGGGTGGACATAGATGATGAAGGATCTATTCAAAATAAGACGATTCCAGGCAGGAACAAAGGTGTCGGCAGTTTCCAAGCTGAACTTCAGTATGCAGACGACCTCACCCTTGTCTCTCACACTGAACGTGACGGGGGGACCGGTGGTAGAAGCGGTACCGCTCTTGCCTCGCAAGCGAGATGTCACGGGTTCGATTCCCAGGCCGGTGGAAGTTCTTTGGACTTACTTCCTAGCCCCCATTAGTCCCTGTTCACCTAGCAATAAAGTAGGTACCTGTTGTAAGTGGAAAGTTGCGAATTCGTATTCAGGGAGTTGTTGGAGCTTCCAATAACTTGATGACATAAACCACTGATAAACCACTGACTCTTCAGGCTTCTACGCCCTTGACGCTTCAAGCTTCTACGCCCTTAACTCATGAGACATAAAGGCAAGCATGAACTTAGCATGCTTCCCTGTTGGGCGCCGTAACAGCTTCTGCGCTGCACCTTACACAAGGATGTAGGGGAGTGCCCAATAAAAAAAAAAAAAAAAAAAAAAAAAATGAAAGCGACCTACAGGATATCCCGAACACCTACGCAGATGTGCATGCACATTTCGGCCTTGAGGTGAATGTGCGTAAGACTCAGATTCTATTTCAGCCTGCCCCTGGTTCAGCCACACCTCCACCATCCATCCAGCTTAATGTTACTTGTGGGAGAGACCCAGGTGCTCCTACAATCAGGGGTGAAGGAAACACACTGATGTCAAGTTCGTAAGTTCCATTTCTGGGACAAACACACAAAAGGAGTTAAGACAGGGGAAACAGCGTCCTGTCTTGGAATCTCTCTGGGTATCTCTATCTGCGCATGCGCGTACAGCGCGCATGTGCTCAAAGTCTGAACTAACACAGTGACAAAAGGGAGTATGATTATAACATATAATACAGAGACCTGAATCAATAATGGTAAATAGTACAGTTACATATTACAGCATATTCGTCTCATATATCTACACCTCCCTCCCCCTCACGCTCGTAGTGCAATCTCGAGCGGACTCTTTTTCCATGAGCCTTTGAGAGTGACGTGGGAAAACTGGGGGGTCACTGAATGAGGACTTACTTTTCTCGTCCAAGCAAGGGTTCACAGGGATATGGGGGAGGGGTTCACCACTAGGGGACGGTACTGAACGAAGAAAGCGGCGATTCCGCCACCATACCCGACCACTAGGGAGACGGACCTCGTAATCCCTGGTCTTGCCGCAGCCCATGACAACCCCGACCTTGTCCCAGCGGTGAGACGTCGGGTCTTGAATCCGAACTGTTTGCCCGATACTCAGCCTGGGAAGGGGTCGGGCGTGCTGATCGTACTGTGCCTTTACCTGGTCAGCACGGGCGGCTGCACGACGATCGCAGTCCTCGGTCTTGGCCTGCCACTCCCTCGAGAAGGACTCAGGATGGGCAGGGACACATGACCGTAGTGGGTGGCCGTATAACATCTGTGCTGGGGAGCGACCTGTGAAGTTGGGGTATTCCGCAATTCCAATAAACCCCAGTCAAACTTCTCACAGTCAATGTTGCCTGAGGGTGCCGTCTTGAGGATGAGGTGCTTGACGGACTTTACAGCAGCCTCGGCATGTCCATTGGACTGGGGATAATGTGGCGAGGACACCACATGATAAACTCCCCATCGCTCCATGCAGTCACGGAAGTCGTTGCTGGTGAACTGGGGCCCGCCGTCAGTCCTCAGGCGGAGAGGGACACCAACTTCCCGGAAGTAGCGACAGAACATACGTACTGTATGAGAGGCAGTAGTGTTGCCTCCGCAGGGAACGACAACAGGCCAACCTGAGAGCCGGTCGGCGATGACGAGAAAGGATTTTCCCGCCACAACGAAGAAATCCGCAGAGACGGACTCAAAGGGCCTCGTAGGGTTGTCGTTGTTCATGAGGGGTTCCTGCTGCTGACTAAGCTGCAGCACCTGGCATGGCTCGCAGACTTGAACGGAACTAGCGATGTCGGAGTCGATGCCTGGCCAAAAAACAGCTTGTCTCGCCCGGCGCTTCATAGCTTCCACACCCCTGTGGCTGTCGTGCAGGTGGGCTAGGGTGCGGCAGGAACCACAACTCTTGCTCCATACAAGACGAGGTCGCCATCAGCATAGAGGTCGTCCCGCATCTTCCAGTATGGGAGTAAAGAGCTGTGTAAGTCGTACCGGTTGGAGGGAAATCCCGAGGTCACGCAGTTCAGTAGACGGATGTACGAAGGGTCCGCTCTTGCCGCGGCTCGGAGTTCCTGAAGAGTCCTGTCGGCGTCCTGCGGTGGAGACTCTTCTGAGATGGCGGCGTTCACGGTCACTACAGTCCTGAGGTGTGCAGTAGCATCAGCACATGCGATCTCGTCCTCTGGTGTGGGGTGGCTGACTGGGGCTCGTGACAAAGCATCAGGGATGCAGAGCAGCTTGCCAGCACGCCACACAGCTGTGAAGAGGTAGGGCGAGATCTTCTCCTTAAGGCGTTGGAGGCGGGGATTCTCGACCGCATCCAAGGAGTAGTGGTTCAGGATCGGGATGAGTGGCCGATGATCCGTCATGAGGTTGAAGTGTTGTAGGCCTATCAGATACAACCTACATTTGGACATCGCCCAGACGACGGCTAACAGCTCCAGTTCGATGGTGGCGTAGCGAGTCTCGGCGTCAGTGAGAAACCGAGAGCCACACTGAACCAGACGAAGGCGTCCATTGCCGTGGTCCTGTAGCAGAGCGTATCCAATCCCGTAGAGGCGAGAGGCATCAGTCTGGAGGACAACTGGCAGGGCCGGGTCGAAAGAAGCGAGAACAGGTGGGCTAAGGAGAGCTGTCTTGACGCGACGGAATGCCTCATCATGGTCAGCTGTCCAGGTGAATGTTCTCTTGGGGCTCATCAGGGGGCGTAGGGGCTGTGCTGCAGCGGCGATGTCGGGGGTGAACTCAGCCAACTGGTTTACCAGGCCCATGAACGAGCGGAGGTCGGTCAGGTTGGCAGGAGTTGGGAAGTCCCGGATCGCGCTGACCTTTCCAGGATCAGCCGAGATGCCCTTGCCTGAGAGGGTGTACCCACAGAAGTTCACACTAGGTGCGGCGACCACAAACTTATCCTTGTTGAGGGTGATCCCGTACTTGCGGCACCTGGTGAGCATCTGATGAATACGCTCAAGATGCGTGGAGTAATCCTCGTCATATAGGAGCACGTCGTCGATGACCTTGACACAGTTCGTCACACCCTGAAGGGCCATGTCACCACGGAGGCAGAAAGCATCGCCAGTAGCCGCGAAACCCATAGGTCCTCTGCAGTGCTGAAATCGGCCATACGGTGTGATGAACGTCGTGAGGTGCTGATCTTCTTCCGCAAGTTCCATCTGCCAGTACCCACATAAGGCATCTGCTGTAGTAAAATACCTTGCCTTCGGGTCCACACTGCGTATAGCGGCGAAGGGTGTCGGTGAAGGGTGGGTCGGGCGGGAAACTTGGCTATTCAGCTTGGTGAGGTCGACGGTGATACGAACTCCAGTAATGTTCTTGGCGACTGCTACCATGGGGTGACACCAATCCGAAGGGTCGTCATCAGCAGGCTTAATGATCCCCTGGGCTACCATAGAGTCGAGTTCCTTCTTAACTTGGCTCTGGAAAGCGAAGGGTATCTGTCGCGGTGTGTGGATGGCGAAAGGTACTGCGTCATCCTTCAGGTGTATTCTCATGGGGGAGCCAGCCATTGGCTTGAGTGGAGCCGTCTTGAGGTCCTCCTTAGAAACCAGCACGTCCTTGAATTGCAGTAGGAAGAACTCCCTGGCTGCAGAAGGTGACGTATTGGGTGGGAGGGGCAGCTCCTTGCACCTGTTGACATGTTTTATTTCTAGAATTGGCTTAGGGAAGTCTGAAGATATTATGGCCAACTCTTGACAGTGGCCATAAGACAGTAGTGGCATCTGAACACCTTTGTGGACCTGAATCCTGAAAGAACATGACTGCTTACCTAGGGTGAGGGTAGCCTGAAATGTACCCAGAGCAGGTGCCATTGTAGAACCGTCTGCGGTGAGCGTTGTAGAAGTTGACGGTGGTTGCAAGCTGCTCCTAGGGATCCCCAGAATGTCGAGGTGTCTTGTGCTGATGGCTGTGACGTCCGCACCTGTGTCAGGAAGCATCTGGATACGGGAAGTAATGTCGCCGTATGACAGGTGAACACAGATGGGCTGAGGTGTCTTGCTGACAGGGGAAGAAGAGGATCCCACGCGACGACAGCGCTTGTTCTTCGCCGCCTGAGACTTGCAAGTAGTATTATTCTTCTTCTTTGACTGACAGCATTTGTCATAGTGTCCAATGCGGCTACAGGAGCGGCACTGAACGTTGTTGGCAGGGCACTTCAGTGTCCTAGCCCAATGACCACGACGGCCACAGTTATTGCAGGTGCTGTCAGCGGCAGGGCATTCAGAACCATGCCGACGAGCACAATACTGGCAGGAATGACCTGGCGTCGAAGTCTGAAGTGATGCTGAAGATTGATGCGAAGCTGAAGTCGGATGTGAAGCTGAAGTCGGATGTGAAGCTGAAGTCGGTCACGTCCTTTGTTCTTCTTATATGCGGAGATGGCACACAGCTGGTTAGATGGAGCACGAATGGCAGAAGTCGCACTTCTGGTGGCTTCGTAAGAGCGGCAGGTGGTGACAACATCCTGTAGAGAAGAGGCAGTGTCGAGGGAGATAAGCTTCTGAATTAGCTCTTCGTCCCGCACGCCCATGAGGATAATCATCTTCAGCTGTGTTTCCTCACAAGTCGACGAGTTCCCCGGACAAACGTCAACCTCCTCAGCGATGCGTCTGAGTCGTACGTAAAAATCGGCAAACGACTCACCCTCCAGCTGCTTACAACTGAGAAGTTCTCTCCTACGGAGAGCTTCGTTGCGGAGACCCTTGATATGCGTTCGTAAAGCGATCCAAGACGTCCTTCACAGTCTTGTCTGTGTCGTGGGGAATTTGCAGGGTGTGCTCCAAGATACGTTGCTGCGTCTCTAGGTGTGGCACATCCTCATCTGGATCAGCTGAGCCCCCTAGGCAACCTTTGATAAATCGACCATCATCGACAATCGTCCCACCTCCGACGCCATTCACGGGAATACCTGGAACGAGGCATCAGCCAAGGGCGGTGGACTCTGAGCGAGTGCTTTCTGTGGGGCAAAGAAGTTGAAGAGGACCTGCAGGTGCACCTGTGGACGAAGAGGCAGGTGTAGTAGCTGCTTGAAGTTGCAATAGGTGCCAAATAACTCGATAATGGCACTGAATCTGGCATTTTCTTTGTTGACGTCTGTGATCCTCTTCACGTCTTCGTTCATCGTCTTCCTGCCGCCTCCTGATGTCTTGTCGCCGGTTTTCTTCCAAAAACTGGAATTAAATGAAGGAAGCCGACACTGTGGCAGATTGCGGACGTGTGTAGTGTGGGGTCTAAGGGTGGGTGGGGCCGCTTGATCCACTTTCCGCTCCACTTGGAGTCCACTTACTGCACCGACATCCGTCTGAAGTTGGGCTTGTTGGGTATCTGAAGAAAACCCACACCCTGATCTTCCAGGTCATTTTATTTCTCTACAATTACTGTAATTGGCTGCGAGCAGAAGAGCAATCGTCTTTAAATGGAAGATATTTGCGAGCGTCTGTGAGTGTGTGTGTGTGTGTGTGTGTGCGTTCGTCTGTGCGTGTACTGAGGCAGGCTGACTAGCGAGGGTGGGAGCTCACGCCAGTGACAGTCGAAACATGAACGGGAAGGATGCTAAACTCTGAGCTCTCCCATAGGTCTTAAAAGGCCTCACTTTGTAAAAAAGTGCAGAACACGGGAAACACTTTAAAGACACTAAAGGGGCACACACAACACTGAAAAGTACTTCACAACACTGCACTGTAAATCCAGAAATATCTTGTGAGGTATGCGCCGAGATTCACTGACAGGAGATACATGGCGGCCTGAGAGAGATTCTTGTGTCCACTCCAATTTGAATAATGATGTCCCAGCTAAACACTGTACAAGGGGAGAGACTCTGTGTGCTCCTACAATCAGGGGTGAAGGAAACACACTGATGTCAAGTTCGTAAGTTCCATTTCTGGGACAAACACAAAAGGAGTTAAGACAGGAAACAGCGTCCTGTCTTGGAATCTCTGGGTATCTCTATCTGCGCATGCGCGTACAGCGCATGCTCAAAGTCTGAACTAACACAGTGACAAAAGGTAGTATGATTATAACATATAATACAGAGACCTGAATCAATAATGGTAAATAGTACAGTTACATATTACAGCATATTCGTCTCATATATCTACAGTACTACCCTCTCCAATGTTACCCACTTTCAATACCCGGCTCCCACCTGTCCACCACCGCGGACATCGATAAAGAGATTCAACATCGGATCAGATTTGCATCTCAAGCCTTTGTCAGACTCTGTACCCGTATCTTCAGCTTTGGGGAGGTGAAATTATCTACAAAGTTGCTTGTTTATCGAGCAGTGGTTCTCCCCACCCTGCTATATGACAGTGAGACATAGGTTACATACAGGAGGCACCTCAAGGCACTTGAAACTTTCACCAACGTGGTCTACGTTCCATCCTCCGAGTTCTCTGGGAAAACAAGAGAACAAATGCCAGTATTCTTGCTGACACCAACTGTAGAAGCATCGAGGCTACCATTATCAATGAACAACTACGGTGGACTGGCTATGTTACCCCGCTTGGACGACAGTAGACTGCCGAAGCAGCTACTTTGCAGTCATCTAACGAATAGTAAATGTAATGCTGGCGGGCAACTGAAAAGGTATAAGGATAGTCTTAAGACAAATCTGAAAAGTGCCAAATCGACCCCCTCACATGGGAGACGATCACTCCACACCGTAACGCTTGGAGGATCACCACATGAAAAGGTGTCAATACCTTAGACTTTGCCCGACTCCATAACGAGGTAGACAAGCGCCAGCGCCGGAAAGACGCTGCCGCTGCACCTTCTGCACTAGATGGAGCCATCCACATGTGCAACATCTGTGAACGACTCTGCCTGTCCCGTATCGGCATATTTAGTCACCATAAAACTCACCATCCTGGGTGACAGCTTTAATAACGATTCCGAGTGACAGCAAAGTAGTAGTAGATGGTGACGTGGTTGTTGGTGGCCCAATTTTTGAGACTGTTCAATAAATCCTGGAGAGAGGTGTTGTCGGGAGCCGAGTTGTTGACACCATATCTCAATGGAGGAGTCGTCGACATTTCCAGCGAGCAGGGTTTTCTCTTAAGACATCATTGATCAGCATAAGGAAGTAGAACAATCCCATCTTGATGCCTTAGCGGACGCCACAGGTGAGTGAATGAAAAGTGGAGACAGCCCCTCGGAAGTTACGGCTTGGCATCGGTCAATAAGGAAGTCTGAAAGCCATGGTATAAAACTTCTTCGAAAACCGAGGTAGATAGCTTTATTGATGATTAAATTGAGGTCGACTAGGTCAAATGCTTTGGTGAAGTCAATGAAGGCGACAGCCATAGACGTTTTTCGTTTATCTAGATGGCGGTATATGTAGTCGAGAAAGCTAACAAGACAGTGAGTGGTGGAGGACGTTTACATATCGTAGACGGATTAACACATCGCAGGTTGTTGTTGGGTCTCACGGGCAGTTATCACTGTGTGAAGGTAACTTAGGTACGACTCGGCTATTACTGTCGAGTTGTTCTCACTACAAGCACTGTTCACCTTGTTCACATCTGCTCAACACTGGTTCCATTCCTTTCCTAAATGAAATTGTAACTTCTGGCGAGAACTTGTTGAAACTCCGGTGGATGGAAGGGTTCAAGGAAGGGAGTTGGTATGGGCCAACTTAACAGTTGATCTGACTGCTCCCAGAGGAGCGCCAGGTACGTGTTGACCCTTCTGTGGTCAAGGACATGTGTGTGGTGTGTGTGTGTGAGAGAGAGAGAGAATAGGCCTATATTATGATATTGCATCAGTCATTTAATTAAATAACAGTGAAATGATAATGAAAGAATACATAGAAATTTAAATCTCAGAATGAAACAAGTTATTTTCTGAACTATAACATCTTTATCCTCAAATCGTTTTAACTCTGACCACACATGCAGTTATATACTTGTGGCTTACTCAGACTATCATCCCCCCTCCACCCACACACATACACCAATCAACACTGCAATATTTATTGTAAGGGTTGTTACTTATTCTAACTATGTTATTGTTTAAATAACATTAGAGCTGTCGGTCTGTCTGTCTGTTTGCCCTCCTCTCTCTCTCTCTCTCTCTCTCTCTAATGATCTGTACCGTATGGCTTTCCTTGTTGTAGGTGATCAAAGCCAAACAATATAGAAGTAATCAAATTAATACAGTGAATCCATCCACAACATGAACAGCTTGTTGCAATTGAGAGAAGTTCTGCTCACGAGTTACTGAGGTGCAGATATATGTTGCCTTATCCAGTGAAGTAGTGTGTGTGTGTGTGTAATAATAATAATAATAAACGGTTTATTGAAAAAGTTTGCAGCCCGAAGGCTGAAAATATACATTGGACATAAATGACTTATTACATACATTGGTTGTTAACAAAAGCCTTTATTAGAGAAAGGTGAGGGAACATATACAGTGAACATACAGATTAATGTTTACACACGTAGATCATGTGAGCTGAGGTGTTGAACAGCAGACACGTAGTGTAGTAACTCCCTCACAGATGGCGTAATGAGGGGCATCACGTGAAGTACTAGTTCCTCAAGGTGGTGTTATGAGGGGCTTGACATGGTGTAGTAATTCCCTTACAGATAAGAACATAAGAATGGAGGAAACTGCAGTGGGCCTATTGGCCCATACTGGGCAGTCCCGTTTACACCCAACCCCTATTGCTCATATAAGCATCCAACCTATGTTTGAAGCTATTCAGCGTATTCGAGTTAATGATGATATTTGGTAACTTGTTCCATTCATCCACTACTCTGTTTCCAAACCAGTATTTACCTATTTCACCCCTAAATCTAAATTTGTCTAATTTAAAACCATTGTTACGAGTTCGCTCCTGGTTGGATAGTTTGAGTACCGTTGTAATGTTCCCTTTGTTTAGCCCTGACTTCCACTTATACACCTCTATCAGGTCGCCCCTCTCTCTACGTCTCTCGAGGGAGTGCAAATTAAGATGCTTTAACCTGTCTCTATACTCAAGGTTCCTAATGCCCGGGATTAGTCTTGTCATTCTCCTCTGAATTCTTTCCAATGATTCTATATCCATTCACAACCAATACGGATCTCACAAGAGCAAGATACAGTTTTAGGATGACCTCGTTAGTCTTGTAACTACCTCCTTTGTATGAACCAAGTACTTTATTAGCCTTGTTACGAGCAAAAACACATTGTTTACTTGGCTTAAGGTTCCTACTTATCATTACTCCTAAATCTCTCTCGCAGTCGGATTTCTCTATGGCATCGTTATTCATCTGGTATCTGGTTTCCCTGTTTACATCTCCTATACTGAGCACTTTACATTTGTCCACGTTGAACTTCATCTGCCATTTTTCAGACCATTCGAAGAATTTGTTTAGATCTTCCTGTAGTTTTGCGGAGTCCTTGTCAGATTTAATAACACGTCCTATTTTAGTGTCATCAGCAAATTTACTTATGTTGCTGTCTATGCCGATATCTATGTCGTTTATGTATATAATAAATAATAATGGTCCAAGTACTGAGCCCTGGGGAACTCCACTAGTGACGTTGCTCCAATGGGACTTAGTGCCATTAATGCTCACTCGCTGTTTCCTGTCCTGTAACCACGCCCTAATCCATTTAAGGATATTACCTTTGATGCCATGTGATTCTACCTTTCTAATTAGTCTTTCGTGGGGGAATCTGTCGAAGGCTTTGCTAAAGTCGAGATATACCACATCATAATTGCGCCCTTCGTCCACCGATTCGAAAACTGATGAAAAGAATGTTAATAGATTAGTTAGACATGAACGCCCGCTTGTGAAGCCATGTTGGGAATCATTGATCAACTTGTGCTTCTCCAGGTGGTTTGGAATAGAGTTTGAAATGATTGATTCAAGTAATTTGCCTACTATTGATGTTAGGCTGATTGGGTGGTAGTTAGAGGATAGTGATGTATCCCCCTTCTTAAAAATCGGTATTACATTCGCTATCCTCCAGGATTCTGGTACTACACCTGTATTTAAGGACATGTTAAACAACTTTGCTAAGGGCATACTAAGCTCTTCCTTACATTCCTTTAATACTCTGGCAAATATATCATCGGGACCAGGTGACTTATTAGGCTTTAGTTTATCTATTTGCTTACTAACATCGCTACTAGTCACTACTATCTCGCTTAATTTGTTTTCTTCACTATCTCTGAATAGAGTCGGTGCCTCGGGTATCATGTTTATATTTTCGGTGGTAAAAACTGTTGAAAAATATTTATTCAAATTATTGCTCATTTCTCCGTCGTTGTCAGTGAGCTCGCCGGTATCTGACCGTATTGGTCCAATCTTTTCTCGTGTAGTAATCCTCACATGGTGTTATGAGGGGCCTGATGTGGTGTAGTAATTCCATCACAGATGGTGTATGAGGGTCCTGATGTGGTGTAGTAATTCCCTCACAGATGGTGTCATGAGGGGCATCACGTGGTGTAGTAATTCCCTCGCAGATGGTGTTATGAGAAGCTTCACATGATGCTGTAGCAACTCATTCAATACGTGGTGTCGTGCATAATGGGGACACCACGGTATATGTTGTCACAGGACTTCACTAACTCAAGTGGATAAGGTGTGGTCCCAGGCCTCTATCGTGGAGTCTCAGGAATTATCACTGGGTACCTGGGACCTCACTGTGTGAAGGTTAGCTTGGCTCAGACTCAACTGCCGAGTTGTTTTTCACTGACTGTTCACCACTATTCAACACTGGTTCCATTCCATTCCCAAATGAAATAGTAACTTCTGGCGAGAACTTGTTGATATTCCGGTGAGGAGGAGGGTTCAGGGAAGGGAGTTGTTATGGGCCAACATTACAGTTGACGTGGCTGCTGCTAGAGCAGCGCCTGGTGCGTCTGACCTGTCTTGACCCGTCGGTGGTCAAGGATGAAATAGTGTGTGTGTGTGTTTCGGCTTACCTAAATATTATGTATCCCATATTATTTTATCTGATGATTAAACTTCGTTATGGTAACCTAACCTAACCTAACCTAATCATCCAGATAATGTTTAAGTATTTAATCGTCGCGTGAATTAAGCTGGGGTGTCTATTTTTCAGGTGATTTCTTGTTCCCTATGTCCTTGTCCACATTCGTCCATGTTTGTTCTGTGTGTATACTGTATATTATTGTCCTTGTTTACTTTTGTGTACGTTTCCTTTGTACATGGAGACGTCCATATGTTTATGTGGTTTTATAATGAAAAGAATAATTCGTATATATATAATTGTTAAAGTGAAGATTTTTCATGAATATCATTTACATAATACAGTAGATGGACAGATTACATTACGGAAACAAATTAAATATAGTGATATATAAGATGAAATAATAATAACAAAGAGGAAGAGAATCAGATGAAAAAGAAAGTTCCTCTTGTTGATCGATACAACTAAATAAAAACAATTCCACACCAATCAACGGACACGGAGATACGATCGTGATATTTTTACATCTACCTTGGACTTTAGCAATATTTTCAGGATATTTCCCAACGTATATTGATTTCTTGTAACCGGTTATCCTCGTAGGATACGAACGATAATATGTTGGATGCTACTGCCCCGTCTATTAGAAATTCCGTTAAATTTTGCTGACACATTTCCTAGTGGATAGAAATGTTGCTTGAGACCAGTCACACGGTAATGGGAAGTCGTGTTGACCCTGTCTTGTCGCTGGGTTATGTTGAGAGAGAATCAGTCTCTCTCTCTTCGTCTGAAAGTAAAACGGAAAGCATATCATAAAAAAGGGGATAATAGTTGTAGTAGTTGTTACTGTAGTCTAGTCGGATAATGAAAAGTTTGTGCACTCTTCTTTACAAGCATCGTATTTAGCACACACATACAGGTACAAATTGAAAGTACAAGTATTTTTCTCTTAACTGCCCCCTGGTGTGGTGGCGCCACCTAGAGGTACGCCGTCATAACGACTCACAAGGTTTTACTAAATCGGCCATATCTCAGCTCCTACTCAATATTTTTCCTCTGTTTTCATATATAGACTCTAAAGAAGATTCTCTAAATAAACGGTTTGATAATGAAATGATTTAAGCATTATTTATTTACAATATTTACCAAACCGGTTTTTTCTAAATTGTGTATTTTCTTAACCTGAAAACCTTAGTTCATACACTTTACCTATGTAAAATCCATTTTGTACTGCTTGTATGTTGCAAAACACTTCTGAGACTGCTGAATCATTACCAAAGCAAGACACTCCCACCAAGTCACCGCTGCTACTTTATCTGTCCTCAAGCAAAAAGCCTACAAAGCTTGTAGAGAGAACATCTTAGATGATGAGAAAAAACTTACATTCCATGATTGGGAAAAAAGAAGTGTGAAATAAAACAGTCTAGGATTGCTTTTGGTGCCTTGTGGTTTGGACGCTAGCGTTCCCTGGTCGCAGGTAGGTCGAGGATTCGAGGCCTGGATGGTGAGGTCGTTGATTGTATGTTCAAGTCCGCGTGTTATATGGACTAAAAATGAAGTATATATAACTGTATGTATATATATATATATATATATATATATATATATATATATATATATATATATATATATATATATATAATATATCTAAGGAAAGAAGAAAACACGAAGTTCCCAAGCGCTTTCGTGTAATTCACATCTTCAGGGGTGAGTACAGACTAGAGAGAGTAATACAAATCAAGGTGTATATATACAGAGGAGGGTGAGACCAGGTCCACAATGGTCAGGTATTAGGTAATGACCCTACTAATCTTTAAATAGCACACAACGGTTTGGGGTCAGGTCAGATGGTCAAGTGACCCGGCCTTCTCACCTGATCACAAATCTTCTTAATTACAAAATTGTCCAGCTTGTACATGCCGTTACTCAAATTCATGTTGAATGCTTCGGTATGTTTAATAAGGCTAGATTATTATTCTGCCCACCATAATAAAGTCAAACAGTCAGTATTTTCAACAATGTTTTTACGTGCCTTGAGAATTTGCAGTCCGGAATTCATCGATGAGGAATACAAATATATATATAATATTGGCTCAAACCTTAAATACCCTAGATCTTTCATAGACAAATGCTTAAACATTACTAAGAAAACTTTTTATAGAACTGACCCTAAGCCCACCCATGACCATAAGAATATCTTAATATTACCATTTCACAAAAATTTCTCACACATTCCTGCACAGCTAAAAACCTGGAACGTCAATGTAGCATTTAAAAACTCATGCACTGTTAAACAAATGTTAATCAAGAACTCCCCCAACAACACAATTGGTTGTATTTATAAAGTTCCTTGCAAGGAATGTAATATGTTTTACTTAGGCCAGACAGGTAAAGATCTTGTAACTAGAATTAAACAACACAAATACAGTGTTAGGACAGGCCAGGAATCCAATGCTCTGTTTGTTCATTTGAGGGATAACAAGCATTGCATTGACTGGGACAATGCCTCCTCAATATTACCATGTAAGTCAATTGACAGTAGGAACATCATAGAATCTAGTCTTATTAAACATACCGAAGCATTCAACATGAATTTGAGTAACGGCATGTACAAGCTGGACAATTTTTTAATTAAGAAGATTTGTGATCAGGTGAGAAGGCCGGGTCACTTGACCATCTGACCTGACCACCAACCGTTGTGTGCTATTTAAAGATTAGTAGGGTCATTACCTAATACCTGACCATTGTGGACCTGGTCTCACCCTCTGTATATATACACCTTGATTTGTATTACTCTCTCTAGTCTGCACTCACCCCTGAAGATGTGAATTACACGAAAGCGCTTGGGAACTTCGTGTTTTCTTCTTTCCTTGTGGTTATCAGCATATAAATAAATAAATAAATAAATAAATATATATATATATATATATATATATATATATATATATATATATATATATATATATATATATATATATATATATATATATATATATATATATATATATATATATATATATATATATACATTTTTTGATAAGTAGAGGACATTACTTTCTAAGTGATGTGTTAATCTAATTTTACTTTTGCTCAATTATTGTACATAATATATATATATATATATATATATATATATATATATATATATATATATATATATATATATATATAATAATATAATATATATATATATATATATATATATATATATATATATATATATATATATATATATATATATATATATATATATAATATATATATATATATATATATATATATATATATATATATATATATATATATATATATATTTATTTATTTATATTGACTACATGTGAAGACCTCTTGAAGTTCACTTGTGTTTATGCAGTTTAGAATATAATGATTATTTGTGATCTACCTGAGTGGAGAGTCCGTAGAGCTTCGCGCTGGCTATGGCGTCAGGAGTGGATGAAGTCCTTCTCAGGGAGGGATGACGTCATGTCTTACGGCGATTCACCTGGGGGCTGACCTGGGGCTGTCGGCTGTTGCACACCGACGAGTCTTGATTGTTTAAGCAAGAGATTGTTTGATTGTCTGGAACCACTTTGACGACCTTCCTAAACTCCGGTGATGTAGTGTTAGCTGGTAGTAATCTCAGCCCACACTCGAGTAGGCTCCGGTCGGGGTTACTTTCAGTAGGGTGTGTCACTGAGGTTTGACTGCTAAGTTGGCAATATTTTATTATGTTTTTGTTACCACTGTGTCTCTATGTAAACGTTCTGCAAGTGTTCATAGCCACTGCCCACTTAATTTTCTTGTAATTGCTTGTTTGTTGATGATTCACTTCAAGTGCCACTTAAGTCACTGGAATCACTCTAAGTAATGTTTGTTTCTGAGTGTCTGACCGATTTTTCTTTTAATCCATCTCACCGCTTGCCATCAGTGTGTTGGTCCTTTAATAGATATATATCGCACACAAATATATATATATATATATATATATATATATATATATATATATATATATATATATATATATATATATATATATATATATATATATATATATATATATATATATGTAACCGGTCGGAATTACTGGACTTTAATTTCTCACTTGACTTGGGGTTTATTAAAGATTATTAGATGGTAATTGCAGTGGAAGCCCCCCTTAGTGAGAAATCCCGAACCAGCACAAGAGCACTTAACTTTACTAAACAAAATGAATTGTCCGTGACCCGTGGAAGGATAGCGTCTGTGACTGGGATGAATGAGACACACTGTAAAATTTACACTTATATTCCCTCCAACACTACAAACACAATCAAATAGTGGTACACCAATATGCTCACTTCTTAACCTGAACTTAAAATACTACTCTGGGGAATAAAAGTTATACATGATGTTGAAATTATTAGAACCTCAGGCAATGCCTCATTAGAGGATAATAAGTTTAAAGTATTAAGAAATGTTGCATGCACACATGAAGCAGGCCTTAAGGGCTTTCAACAAAATATCAATCACTGAGAAAATGGTATTAAAAAAATAAGAAATTAATAACTCTACAATGAATAGGCCTTAAGGGCGCTCAACAAAATTATATTACCCCAACAGATACACACCTCCTAACCTAACTTAAACACTACTCTGGGGAACAAAGGTTATACCGGAGATTGAGATTGTAAAGAAATATTAAATGCACACAGCATACATTAGTAACTGAAAAAATAGTATTAACTGCACACAAAAATATTGTCACTATTATTAAGAAGTTACTGAGTCCACCAATACCCGTGAACCATGCTTCCTAACCTAACACACACACAGATTCCACCTGCACTCCGTAGTCGTTTAAGGCACAACCAACAGGCACCCGTAGTTTAAGGCCCAAATCAGCCTTTCTCCACCTTGGAAAGTGTACCTCTAAACTCCACTGATTCTGGGCCCCAGTGTGCGGCCCTGTATCACACAGCTGGCTTCACTTTACCCCCAGTACATCCATGAAGTGGAAGGTAGTGAGCCAATCAGACCTTGTGCATTTGAGAGAAGCTTTAGCTTCCCGTTAGTAAAAGGTTTTCACTAAGCTGCTTGAAGATATGTTGTATTGTGAGCCGAGGTAGAGGAGAGTTGATGACCCCAAACGATCGTCACGTCGTTAGTTGGGCACCTAGACAGCTGGGTTTACTCCAACTCTCACCATACTCAACAGGTGGCTCAAACCCAGGTCAGTGGACGGTCATACAGCTTGCTTCACCACTCGTGTCTCATACCACCAGTGGACGTTATCATACCGCGTGGGGTCTACAGAACCCTGAAAAACCCGGGCTGTTAGCTATTGTCTCACATCACCGTTTGTTCCTACCGCCCGATCAAGCTTTGTCTGAGATTGAATAAGACTTACTTGTTAATACTGATGTTAAATAAACGAAGGAACCAGGTCACGCGATCAGTCTCTCCTGGGTACAGCACAGAGGTGGTCCTTGATCTCTCTCACAGCTCCCCGGCCACCTTGCTCCCTGGTTCACGCTTTCCGGGAGTGACTTATTTACCAGACGATTAAACTTAATTAGGACGTACTCAACATTTTCAGACTGGGAAACGATCTATAATTATTTTCAATTTAATAACTGATATTTAATTCCATGATTCGCGTCCCTATTAACTCGGTAAATTACATTTAATCTCATATAGGCCTAGTTCCACAACCTCTCCCTATGTGCGGGGAGCCCTCTCTTCGCTCAGACGACCTTGAAAACTCAGTATCGCCAATGGCGCTGTGTTTGAAATTACACTGAAATTTCTGAATATTACATATATATAATATATATATATATATATATATATATATATATATATATATATATATATATATATATATATATATATATATATATATATATATATATATATATATATATATATATATATATATATATATATATATATATATATATATATATATATATATTAGTTTTGGAATTAATAAGTGACAGGGCTGAAATATCACTTTGTTGGTTTTCTTTATTGGTAAAAAATATACTTCCACAGGCTGTTGGTTGTTGCGCAGTACATTACCCCCCACTATTATAATGCTCTTAGATCTTCCTTTTTCACACCTCAGTGACCCTGAGTTTTTACTGCTCCTCAATCAGTATCAATGTCCCCACAATAATGATACTAGTGTCATTCCCTTAGATGTGCTAGATCGTATGTGTTACACCCCATTTCCCCATGGTGTCGACACAATACTCCCTCATATCGATCCTGATGTCTTTCTATAAAATTCACTGGGTTACACCAACCCAAACTGTAACTATTACTTTCCTGACTCCCCCGAGTTTAGTTCTAGTCTCCTACTACCTCATTCCTTCTCCTTGACTAGCCATCACATCAGCTGTATTCCCCTTCATCTAGATACCTTTTTAGATCAGTGTTTATCTTCTATTGCCCACAAATTTGATGTACTTTGGTTCTGTGAGACCAAACTCACTAACGATGTTGACCATTTGTATAACATTCCTAATTATAATAGACACTGCGTCAACACGTCACGACACAGTGGTGGTGTCGCCCTATATGTTGATATCAAGTATTACACCTCTGTAAGAGATGATTTCAAGGTTCAGGAGGAGTACATGGAGAGTGTTTTCATTGAATTACGTAACGACACACGAAATATCCTAGTAGGGATAATCTACAGAAGACCCCACACTAATGTAAGGAATTTTCTTGATAAATTTTCGGAGCTTATCTCTATCATAAGTTCAGAGAGGAAAGACTGCTACATCACAGGAGATTTCAACCTTGATCTATTAAAATCAGAAACCGACACCTCAGTATTAGACCTTCTTGCTACCTGTCATTCTAAACTCTTCTTCAACACTATAACCAAACCCACTAGAGTAACTGCCACCTCTGCCACTGTGATAGATCATATCTGGACTAGCAACACTCCTAACAACCTAGCAAGTGGAATTATTTATAACAATATCTCAGATCACTTCCCAGTTTTTGCCATGTATAAAACAGCCACAAGACCTGAAAGGTCTAGTAGAGTCTCAATTCAATACAGAGACTACTGCGCCGACAACATGCTCCTTTTTGAAAACAACCTAATGAATGCTAACTGGGATCTTGTCTATGCCTCCAACAACCCTAACGTGAACAGCTGTAACTTCTCTAGCATCTTCAATGCTTGCTTTGATAAATGCTTCCCGCTCAAGACTAAGTCAGTGAAAACTGTATCCATTTCCAAACCCTATATCACAAGCGAAATTAAGATAATGATAAAGGAAAAACACAAACTCCAAAGGAAATTTGCAAAAAGACCCATAACTTTCGGTGATGCTTACCGAAGTATCAGAAATAGAGTAACTCAAGCAGTTAGAAATGCCAGACGTAACTATTATACAAATAAGCTCCAGTCAGCATCAGGCGATAGTAAGAAAACCTGGAATGTCATAAATTCTATTCAGAACAGGAACACTCAGCCTTCGGCCCCCCACTCAGCTTTTATGATAAACGATTCAGTTATAACGGAACCCTCCCTCATTGCCAACCACTTCAATGAATATTTTATTAATGTTGGGAAAAATCTTGCAGAGAGCATCCCTGATCACCATGAGGAATTTAGAGCCTACCTGCAAAACAGACAGCAAAATGAACTATTCTTATCCCCTGTCACAGCAGATGAATTACTGGCCATCATAAAAATGTCCAAAGATGCAGCAGCAGGCGAAGACAATATACCAATGAGCATCATTAAAAAAGTGGCCCACTTATTGCTACCTGTTCTCCTCCACATTTGTAACTCCTCCTTCACTAGTGGTGTCTTTCCTGATAAACTGAAAATTGCTAAAGTCCACCCGGCATATAAAAAATCTGGGGACAAAGGTCTCTTCAAGAACTACCGCCCCATATCAGTCCTCCCAGCCTTGAGTAAGATACTGGAAAAGCTAGCATGTAATAGACTAAATTCCTTCTGCAATGCCAATGACATCTTTACAGACTCCCAGTTTGGATTTAGAGCTAGAAGGTCGACTGAGAGTGCTCTGCTATCCTTTACTAATGACATCTTAAATTCCTTTGATGACAGTTCATAGTCGGTATATTCTTGGGCCTCTCTAAAGCCTTCGATACTGTCGACCATACCATCCTCCTTTCAAAGCTTGAACATTACGGCGTTAGGGACCTGTCCCACAATTGGTTTACCTCATATCTGTCCAACAGGATGCAGTATGTCTGTTATAATAACCACCAATCTGACTCCTCGCCAATCTTGTATGGCGTCCCCCCAAGGTTCCATTCTCGGTCCAGTACTGTTTTTGTTGTACATAACGACATAGTCCACTCCAGCTCACTCATAAAATACAACTTATTTGCAGACGATAGCAATCTCTATGCCAGCAACTTAGACCTCCATTCCTTGATGAGAACTATGAACACTGAATTAACTTAAGTCGGGACCTGGGTAATACGTAATAAACTGACCCTAAATCTTGAGAAAACCCACTACACGATCTTTCACAGAAGAAAAAACTTACCTCCAGATTTGAACCCCCTGTACCTTGGTAATATAGTCCTCAAACGCGAACAAAATACTACAGTAAATTCCTCGGAGTTATTGTTGATAAGAAACTTAACTGGAAAAACCACATACAAGCCATTCACAGCAAAATCAATAAACAGTGCGGTATCATGTGTCACACTAGACAGTCACTCACTCTCACACACTATGGGGGGCCTCTGGCTCATACAAAAACATAATCTCTGGTTACTGCACAAAAGAGAGTTGTGGCAATGACCTACTTGAAAAAAAAGATCACACAAACGAAAAAATTTGCTATATTGAAATTTTTAAAATTCAGAAAATTATTAACACTTACTGCTGTGCCTCTTTGTTTGCAAATATATCCAATCTTGCTTGACAATAATTACTTCCAGTTCGAATAATTAGAATACAACAAGGCACACAGAGCTACTAAAGACCACCCCATGCGCTCCTCTCAGTCCCCGTTTTCACGCAAAATATCATGAATTGTGAAGGTATGGAACAACTTACCCCACCCATCCGAGCAAAAGACTACGCTCCCTTCCTTTAAATCATCTCTAAAATATCTGTTGTCGAGTATTAATATTTCTTGTAACACTTACTATATTTACAGTACCTGCTTTTATTTGTACCACCAAATCCGTTTTATCGATAATTATCATGTAAATAAATAAGTAATTACCATTGCAGTAAACATAACTGCCAAATAAGACTATAATCGCAAGCTCTGTCCTCTTGTTCAACCTTATTACTGTGGGAGTTTGCTGTCCCCATTATATATATTTTTTAAATTCACTCTAATATATATGTATATATGTATCTGTGTGTGCATATGTATATATATATATATGTATATATATATATATATATATATATATATATAAATATATATATATATATATATATATATATATATATATATATATATATATATATATATATATATATATATATATATATATATATATATATATATATATATATATATATATATATATATATGTGTGTGTGTGTATATATGTATGGTATGTGTATATGCATGTATAAATAAATAAATAAAAACAGAAATTTTTAAATAATAAAATAAATAAATATTGAAGTGATAACCGTGGTAACATTATGAGATGTACTTATTTACTACCATGTATTGTACTATTCCCAGATGATACTAATGTTACATAATACTTCCTTGAGATAATAAATGTATAATATATATCCAAGTACTCAAGAAACAGGTTCTCAACTGGCTCAACCATGTTAATATTGTTATTATTATCCACTCTGTATCTGTATTTTTCTGGCTAAATAAGCTGTTACAATTCAATTCAATAATCGTAGAAAAATATACTTCCACAGGTACTTAGTTCGGAGAATATATTATACCTTCTCTACTAGGGGAAATGTCTTAGTGTACGTACACATGAGAACACATAAGTGAGGTGTTCTCTGGATATCATAAAATATGAGTGATCTCTCCCCAGCCTCTCTTAACCAAGAGAGAGAGGGATGAGCAGGCCAGGTATGTTATGACTTGGTTGACCTCGCCTGCCCTCGGGAGTGTGAGAAAGGAAACACGTCAGATACACTGTTGTGCTACCATGAGCTGACCTCAGCCTGCCCTCGCTTGCTCCCCGAAGGAAATGCAACCTCAGCCATGCATAACGTCAACAGCTGAGGCACAGTTGAATAACTTTGTGAATAATTCGGTATTATACATTTGGGTAAATATTTATATAATGCTATTGGTGCTGTTACACCGATAGGCTTGTAGTCCACCAGTATACGGTGGGTTTTGTCAGTCACCGCTTGGCATTGGAAGTAAGAGGACGTCTGGGTTTGTTAGTGGTGGATACCTTCGCAAATATGGTTTAGTTGAGTATTATATATTCAGTGCTGCTCTATTATTATGTATTGTGTAAAGTACAATAAATTATTGTGTTGTAAGGTGGTTTATGGTTTATATACTGTGTACATATTAGTTGTTTATTAAGGATTGAAAACCAAGTGCAAACACAATAGCTAGGCACTCCTTTTCAATTACTGAATAATTCACTTCACGAGGCTGTAACTTTCTGTTTGCATAATCAATAGGAAATAAGCCATCTTCAAACTGCTGCAGTAAAGCGGCTCCTATGGCTGTATCTGAGGCGTCTGTCTGCACCTCAAAATCACTGCTGAAGTCAGGGGTCCTTAGGATTGGGGTAGAAGTAATACAATGCTTAAGGTCACCGGCTCTCTCTTGTACTGGACCCCACCGCAGTTTATTCGGACTACCCTTCTTCAGCAGATCAGTGAGGGAGGCAGTTACCTGTGAAAAGTTAGAGATGAATCTCTGGTAAAATCCTACTAAACCTAGAAAAGATCTTAATTGTTTGTTTTTTAGTGATTGGAGGAGGAGCCTTAATGATTTTCTCCACTGTGTTATCCTGAGGAGTCATTATACCTGGGCTTACAGTATAACCTAAAAAAATCTATGGTCTAAAATCCTAACAAACATTTAGATGTTCTGATAGTTAACCCTGCCTCTCTTATGCGTGTAAAAATGACACGTAACATTTCAAGGTGATCGTTCCATGCTACTGTATGTGCTAGTACATCATTCATGTACAGTAGTTATCAACATCCCTTACCCCATGTAACAGTTTCCCCATAAGTCTATTAAAGCAGGCTGGTGAATTAACAAGCACAAATGGCATTCTGTTAAAATGATAACATCTTCCATTTGTGACAAAAGGTGTTAAAGGCTTCGAGTTCGACCTCCATCTCCATCTGCCAAATCCTCTACTCAGGTCTATCTTAGAAAAGTGCCGTTTCCCTGAAGCTTAGTCAAAATGTCTTCTGGTAGGCTCATTGGCTCCCAATCGAATTGGTAACTTTGTTGAGTTTCTTATTATTAACACAAATCCTGTATGAACCATCAGGCTTACCAACCAGAACTGCAGGTGAACAATACTCTGAGTTTGAATGCTCGATAATCCTTTCCTCCAGCATTGCTTCTTTTCTCTCTACTACATCTAGAGTTGAAAAGGGCAATGGATACATCTTCTCTCTAATTGGGCCTTCTATTGTCAATTTTATCTTGTTCTTTACCATATCTGTACAACCTGGATTATTTGTTAAAATATCAGAAAACTCCTCACTTAACTCTCGTAAATTATCCTTCATCTCCAGGGACAACCCTGTATTTATAATGACATCTTTGTGCGACTCTCTTCCTCTCACCTCAGGTAAATAAAGTAAATCATCTTCCTCCAATATAGAACTCGGTAACACGGAGGCAGCGGCTACAACTTCATTGGTTCTAGACTCATACTTCTTTAATAAGTTATCATGGAATTCCTTAGATCTGACATCATTTAACATGATCAGATAATCAAGATTCCCTATTTTCTAAGACTGTACTGTATATAGACCCTTCCAACTCAAAAGCAACTATGTAGAACTTGTGGGTAACAATATCAGAACTTTATCTCTATTTCGGTAGTTCTTGTGACAATGATGTTTATACCTCCTATCTCATGAATTTAACTTGTCTGAGCTAATTTTTTTTTTTAATTGGATTAGCCCACCAGGCACAGGTCACGGACCCACATCGGGGGCTGGGGGCAAAATGTTTTTATTATTATTATTATTATTATTATTATTATTATTATTATTATTATTATTATTATTATTATTATTATTATTATTATTATTATTATTATTATTATTATTATTATTATTATTATTATTATTATTATTATTATTATTATTATTATTATTATTATTATTATTATTATTATTATTATATATACATATATATGTATATATATTATATTTATACATGCCCCCAGGCCCCGATGTGGGTCAGTGACCTGTGCCTGGGTGGGCTGGTTCCTGCAAAAAAAAAAAAAAAACTGTGATCCTCACCAACAATAGCAAACTTCTCAATAGACTCAGGGGCCCTTAACTGTACGACTGTAGAGTAGTTCAAACGGTGAAAATCCTGTACTCTCCTGGGGTACCTCTCTATAAGCAAAGAGCACTGATGAAAGATATCTGTCCCAATCTAACAGGCGCTCTTGACAAGTCTTCTTCAACATTGACTTAAAAGTGTCGTTAAGCTGTTCAAATAAACCATTGGACATAGGATGGTAGGGCTTGGTAAATGACTTAAGAATCTACATATCTCTTGGTAATAATTTTAGGTGAGTTGTGAGCCCCTATCATTAAGAATTTCTTGGGGAACCCAACTCGACTGAATTTACCTAGCCTCTACAACCCTTTCTGTCTCAATTCCTGGAATAGCTACCGCCTATGGCCACCTTGTTGCATAATCCGCCAAAGTCAGAATCCACCTATTCCCCTGGGAAGAGGGTGGACTGCTCGGGCCGACCAGATCTATTGCAACTTTCTAAAAAAGGATAGACATTAAGGGCATTTTTCCTAAGGGTACCTTAGGTACCTCCCCCTAAGGTATTGTCCTCTGACACCTATCACAACTACGGCACCATCTTTTAGTATATCTATAAACTCCTGGCCAGTAAAATGAACTCAGAACTCTATCCTCAGTCTTTTTCACCCCTAAATGACCACCCATCAAAGTTTCGTGGGCCAAAGTTAGTACATAGTCTCGTTTGTCCTTAGATAATAAAAGTTGCTCAAATTCTCCCCCATATTTCCGAACCTGAAGTCTGTATCACAATCCCTTAAGTTTCACAAGCCTTATTTTCCCAATTACAGAATTACTAATTAACCTCATTTTTTATTTTACTAACACATAATGGTTTTACGAGTAACTCTCTTCTGTTTCGCTGTTGTGCATAAAATAGAGCTCAGGTTCTCAACTGGCTCAGCCATGTTAATATTGTTATTATTATCCACTCTGTATCTGTGTTTTTTTCACAAATAACTGTTTCAATTCAATTCAATTCAATTCTGGACTGCTCCGGTGACAAGCAGAGACGCCGAAGCTCTCTCTTTCTACGCGTCGTCGGTAGACTGGATTCTACTCACCGAGTCCAGGCTCTGGGTTGTGTGTTTTAATAAGTGTGAGGGTGTCGTTTCTCGACTGGACGCATTTGTCTCATCCACTCCAAACAATGCGGAAACAGACTGTTCCACACTCGCTGTTGGTACTGCCTCCGTAGATGGAACCATCCGACGACGTACGATACTCACACAAGAAGATGACTGTGAGGCAGAGATATCTCCGGGTTTAGGACTGGCATTCTTCTCCTGAAATAGCAACGCTGTGGCCGGCATTACACAAGGACTGGGAAGCAATTTCTGTCACTGCTGGTGACGAAGCGGGAGAAATATCCTCAAACCGGGTTGATCCAGTGTTTACCAATAATGGTGTAGGGGCCTCAGCAACCTTCATAGGTCCTGGTAGAGGTCCAGGAATGTTCCCAATGATTAAGTCACATGTGGCATCATTCATACACCTAGCTTCCACAGTACCAGAAAAATAAGGCGTATCAACATAAACTTGGGCTACTGGATAAACTCTGACTGTTTTATCTAATAGTACACACCTCTTTTTGCCACCTGTCAACTGATAATCTTGCACCTAGCCCCGCTTGATCACCACACTTGTGCAGCCGGTGTATAGATACGCTAATAGAAGCTCCAAAAACTTTCCCTGAATACGAATTTGCAACTTTTCGATTTACAACAGGTACCTACTTGCTGCTAGGTGAACAGGGACCAAGGGGGCTAGAAAGAGTGTCCAAACAACTTTCAACCGGCCCGGGAATCGAACCCGTGACATCTTGCTTGCGAAGCAAGAGCAGTACATATCTACCACCGGCGCGGAGTACTTACTTCATGGGCGTTGACATACCTCCGAGTAGTCTCCCAGTCGTTTTCCATCGATCCCACACCAATAATTAGGGGTAAAACCTCACCAGATGGCAGAATCACAGTCTGATCCCGGGGTGACTGTGTCAAAGTGTCCGCTCTTTCTTCCTTGGGTCGACATTGACTGTCTTGACCCTCCTGACGATCCTGACGAAGCCCTCGCATAGCTGCCCTGCAGTCCCTTGCTATATGACTCCTGTTATGTCACAGGAAACAAACCTTTTCTCGTAATGTCGGAAAAGCTGGCGATGGCTTCTTATCTGGAGTTGCTTCAGTTGTAGTTGGATAAAGTCAACCATCAGTGAGACAAGACGTGCCCTGAAAGTGCTCCCGGTTGTGGCAGCCAGGCCGAGTCTGTTGTTTGGCCATGCCCCCCTCCCCCCCTGCTATATCCCAACTCCCTACCAGCCTTACTACACCGGGATTTATTCAGCAAAACATTCAAATGATCAGTGCAATGATTGATTACCAAACAGTATTCCAATAGTGCATTCCAAGGAAAAGCACAAAAACACAGCAGTGTAATACCAGATAGTGTACACTTTGTCAGTCACCTTCAAACTGCCAGTGACTATGACCACCGCGGTGTTTACATATATCATGAATACCTTGGCGGCGACCCTAAAAGCCAGAGACAAGGACTTACGGTGTTTACGACTGACAAATATTAACTGATGTCTACCAGTGTCAGTGGCCCTCAAAGTGCCACCAGTGAGTTTATGGCCACCGGGGACAAACACTTCCGTCCGTCCACAACAACAGATATCAACAGTTGGATACCAATTACTTACTCCCGACGCTTTCTGTACCTTCTAAAGCGTGGGAACGGTTATCCTGATGACAGTGTTATCGGGCGACTCAAGTCACTGAACATATTCCATGCGCAGAGCCGTAGACAGGGGCATCATAAACAAAAGCCCATGAAGGCCATACCCTCCACTAGGAAACAAGAGAAACCCACCCCAGACAGACGGTACCATTACACTGAAGTTCCGCGGATATAGAAAGATCTCCCGTCGTTACTGCTCTCCAACGTCACTTTCCTAGCTAATAAGTTTGGCGAGCTGGCAACGCTGCCAAATGTGAGGCTTGGCAAATTGCGCCTGAAAAGTGTCATATTGAGGGATATCAACTCTTTCATCACCTTCGTTCACATAAACAAGGGGGAAGGGGTGCCGTCTTCTGTCAAGATGACCAACGCCTGTCAAGCCTGGATGTCGAAGTCCCAGCAGATGTGGAGGCATTATGGGGACGTGTGGTGCCAAGGGCCCACCGACGCCACAGTGCTTCTATCATAATCTGCGTGTCATACCATCCACCTCTCTCACCCACCAGAGACACTCTTATCAATCATCTCATTACCACCTCAGACCACCTCAGAGTTAGGTACCATGCCAAGTTAGTATTATGCGGGGGTTATAATGAAATTAACACCACTGATATCCAGGACCAGCTATCACTAACACAAGTTGTGAACTTCCACACACAGTGTCCAAATACCCTTGGCTTTATCTTAACCGACTTAGCGGACCAGTACCGACCACCTCAACCAATGCCTCCTATCGGGTGTAGCACACACCTATCAGCGATCTGGACCCCAGCTGCCACTCCCACTCAAGTACAGAGACCCTACATCAAGACCTACAGGCCGATTAAAGACTCTGCAGTATGTCTCTTCGGGCAGTGGATAGTTCACCATCCCTGGACTGAAGAACTTAGTGTGGATGACTTGGACATCAAATGGATAAATTATACCAACACCACCACGAAGCTTACCACCACTTCTTCCCCGAGAAGTCCGTCAGATTTCACCCAGCTGACTTGCCCTGGATCACACCTCCGATCAAAAGACTTATGCAACAGCGAGACAGAGTCTTTTGTCTTAATAACCACAACCTCTACAGATCCCTTCACAACCGAGTCATCCGCAAAATGTGCACTGTAAAGAAGTCTCACTACCCAACCAAATTGCAACACCTGAAGCAGACCAACATCAGTCAGTGGTATAGTAAGCTCAAAGAACTCTGTGGACTAAACAATAAGATACACCCCTCCCTTTTTAGCCATCTCCTTTTTTTTGTTTGTTTTTATTTGCACACCCCTTCCCGTACATCCTTGTGTAAGGAAGCGCAGAAGCGTTTACAGCGCCCAACAGGAAGCATGCTAAGTTCATGCTTGCCTTATGTCTCATGAGATAAGGGCGTAGAGGCCTGAAGAGTCAAGGGCGTAGAAGCCTGAAGAGTTAATGGTTTATGTCTAAGCTAGTTATTGGAAGCTCCAACAACTATCCCTGAATACGAATTCGCAACTTTCGATTTACAACAGGTACCTACTTTGCTGCTAGGTGAACAGGGACTATGGGAGGCTGGGAAATGTGTCCGAACAACTTTCCACCGGCCCGGGAATCGAACCCATGACATCTCGCTTGCGAGACAAGAGCGGTACCGCTCTACCCACCGGCTCCCCCCATCAACCAGCCCACAATTCTTAATTCAGCAACGACCCACTGCAGTCACACCAATACCCAGCTTAATCTGTGAAAGTTTTGTGTTTGACTGGGCTTATGCTGATATTGCAGGCGCCGTAGATCCTCAGTAATTTGGTAATATGAAAACTTCCTCCACCACTCACTGTCTTGTCAGCTTTCTCAACTACATATACTGCCATCTGGAAAAACGAAAAACGTCTGTAGCTGTCGCCTTCATTTACTTCACCAAGGCATTTGACCTAGTCGACCACAATTTAATCATCAACAAAGTTATCTACCTCGGGTTTCGAAGAAGTCTTATACCATGGCTTACATACTTCCTTAGTAACAGACGCCAAACTGTACGCTTCCGAGGGGCTGTCTCCACCTTTCAGTCATGTGGGTTCCTTATGCTTATCAATGATGCCCTAAGAGAAACCCCTGCTCACTGGAAATGTTAACGACTCTACCATTGGGATAATTGTTAACAATTCTGTTTCCCACTATACCGCCCTTCAGAATTTATTGAACAGTCTCCAAAACTGGGCCACCAACAACCACATCACCATCAACCATACCAAGACCACGGTTATGCACATCAACCTCTCCTCCAATGTTTTCCTACCCCCATCCATTACTTTAGGTCCCAACACTCTTCAGGTTGTAGATTCCACTAAACTCCTCAGCATCGAATTTCATGTCAGTGAAGTTGTCAAATCCTCCAGTTTCCATCTCCACCTTCACAGACTCAAGTCCCTCGGAGTTCCTGCGCCCGAGCTCCTCAGTGTTTACTCAAAATTCATATTTCCCTAGCTCACCTAGAAAAAGTGCAAAAGAGGGCATGCAAGATTATTCTCTCCCCTTCCTACTTCACATATCAAGAAGCGCTCACCACACTGACCCTTTCGGCTCTTTCTGACCATCATCACGACCTCATCTGCAAATTTGGTGAGAAGCTTTTGCACCATCCTCGACACGGGCTCCTACTACCCGGAGATCCCTCGTCCGAAAATTGCTATTCGACACCACAACCGTATCCAGCCCATACGAGCATGAACTGATGGCTATAAGAACAACCCAGTCCCAACCATTGTAAAAATTATCAATAACTTGTAATCAACCAGTGCATTCACTCCCAGTCAATCTTACTTTTTACACATATAAACGATGTCGTTTTCAATCAGAGGGGCGACCTTAAAAAGGAAAGAAAGGAAATAAAACTACTGTACTCTACTGTAAATATTTTTATTATGCTACAATATGCTTTAATCTGATGTTCATTGCTGTAATATGCCGTAATATGCTGTAATCTGTCGTAAATTGACATGATCTTATTTTTCTTAATTATTGTTCTGTGCTGTCAGCTGGATAGAATACAGTTTTTAATAAGACTTCGATCGTCGGGGGGTTCTGAAATCGAACTAGTGAATCTTAGGACAGGAAGATATTCACTAAGCCAACACACTCTATTTAGCTGATATATTATGCTATAAACTGTTGTAGTGTGGTTAGGTAGAGCAGTCATCCTTTTAAGCGGAGAATTGTGTATATAGGTGTGTAACCCTCTGAAGTATTTTATTAACAACTATTTTGACTCGGTTTATTTCGCTTTTTTTCTATATATTATCTGGATAAATTTTTCTCTTTGTCTCTTTCTATGTGCATCTATGTCTGTTTATCTCTCGTTTTGTGTGTTTTGTGTCACTGTGTCTCTCGTGTGTCAGCGTGTGTGTCTGTGTATGTGTCAAAATAATAATAATAATAATAATAATAATAATAATAATAATAATAATAATAATAATAATAATAATAATAATAATAATAATAATAATAATAATAATCTAATATACTATAGCGCTAGGCGTGTGTGTGTGTGTGTGTGTGTGTGTGTCTGGGCAGCCGAAACGCCACAATCGTTTTTCATCAAACTTGGTGGAAAACTCGTAAAAAATTCGTAGAGTGGATCAAACCTGGTCCCATATCGATGGTTTCTTTAGGAAGCCATTACATAACCATTTTATTTACGCTGGAAAACGATGCAAGTCTACGGACTTGGCGCACCCTCATTCGCTGGACGCTGTCAGCCCACGTTTGCAGTTATCGTACGGCTCCCTCCTCCTCCCCCACTTTTTTTCTTAGCCTACTTTTTTTAATGTTGTTTGGATTAGTAAAGGAAGGAAGATGAGTAAATAGAAGAATAAAGAAGGGGGAACAGAAAATAGTTAGAGATAACAGGTGGGGGAAGCTGAGTTTCATCATGTGTCTGGATGCGCAGTTTCGAGGTTACCAGACGATCTTACAGCTACAGTGTATACTTATTCCTGTGGGTGGAAAAGGAGAAGTAATAAAAAGATAATAACAGGAATGCATGGCGAAGATGACTACAATAGACACAGGGTGCATATAGACAGTGAAACAGACAGGAGGTTGACAAATATAGACAGAGTTCATACATGCACAAATAGACAATATGGCAACTAACAGGACAGACGACAGCTGACTGACTGATTCACATTAGTACAGAGAGCTTACATTCAAACACCACACAGACGAACAGACAGTTGGGATGGCAATAAACAGGACGAATAGACTTGAGACAGATTAGAAGGCATCTATTAACAAGAATAACACCAAATTCACTATAGCTGCGTCAATGAGGGTAGGAGGTCTTACATCCACCATTGTGAATAATAAGACTCATTGAAAATTAACACCCACGCGCGGAAAGAACATCGATGGTCGGTCAGTCACATGAGATGGGACGAAAACTGACTACAGTAATGTAGATGATGACTATGATGACTTAACACAGGTGATGACTTAAGCATATGGTGACTAATCTAACCAGAATCAAGGTCACTTCTCTTCATAATATAATTTATCTCGAAATGACCATCAGTGATTCATAATACTTTTTTTTCATGATTTTAACCTCTCCTTATAGTGAATATTTTTTTAGCTAATTATTCTAACCTTTATTCTATTCCTTCTTATAGTATATTAGATACTGTAAGTCTCACGACCACGACCATGATTATAACAACCACGACCATGATTATAACAACCACGACCATGATTATAACAACCACGATTATGATTATAACAACCACGACCATGATTATAACAACCACGACCATGATTATAACAACCACGACCATGATTATAACAACCACGACTATGATTATAACAAATCTCACGACCATGATTATACCAACCACGACCATGATTATTATAACAACTACGACTATGATTATAACAACCACGACCATGAATATAACAACCACGACCATGATTTTAACAACCACGACCATGATTATAACAAATCAATGACTATGATTATAACAACCACGACCATGAATATAACAACTACTTAATTCATGATTTTAACAACCACGACCATGATTAAGTAACAACTGACGACACAGTGATTATAACAACCACGAATTCATGAATATAACAACCACGACCATGATTACAACAACCACGACCACGTATTATAACACAAACTGGCCAACTAAGATTATAACAAACTTGAATGACCATGATTATAACAACCACGACCAAGATTATAACAACCACGACCATGATTATAACAACCACGACCAAGATTATAACAACCACGACCATTATTATAACAACCACGACTATGATTATAACAACCACAACCATGAATATAACAAGCACGACCATGAATATAACAACCACGACTATGATTATAACAACCACGACTATGATTATAACAACCACGACCATGATTATATCAACCACGACTATGATTATAACAACCACGACCATGACCACGACCATGATTATAATAACCATGACCATGATTATAACAACCTCGGTAAACTGTACCACCGGACTCGCCACCGGGCACGAAGTGCCCACGATTACTTGTAATAATCTATATATATATAAAACAAAGAAGTATGTCTGTTTGTTTGTGTGTGTGTGTGTGTGTTTTTGTTTGTGTGTCTGCACGAGAATCTTGGAAACTACTTTACCGATGTGTAGTGATGATGGATGGTGTTATATGTAGTGATGATGATGGATGGTGTTATATGTAGTGATGGTGGATGATGTTATATGTAGTGATGATGGATGGTGTTATATGTAGTGATGATGGATGGTGTTATATGTAGTGATGATGGATGGTGTTATATGTAGTGATGATGGATGATGTTATATGCAGTGATGATGGGTGGTGTTATATGTAGTGATGATTAGACAATCTATCTATATAAAACAAAGACGTCTGCCTGTTTGTCTGTGCGTCCGCACGAGAGTCTCGGAATCTACTTTACCGATCTGTAGTGATGATGGATGGTGTTATATGTAGATGATGGGTGGTGTTATATGTAGTGATGATGGATGGTGTTATATGTAGTGATGATAGATGGTGTTATATGTAGTGATCATTAGACAATAAAATAATAACAGTTTAATGCTAAAAAAATATACTTTGCTATACCATTGTAGTGAAAAACATGGTGGAACTTACATACACCGTTAATGAACTATTGATGGAAGAAGAAGTTTTGGGGACTGAACAGTGAGACAATATGGAGCCTTCCGGAGAGTGGCGTCCTACCGTTGCCTAGTGGATGAGCCGCCCGGATGGCGGCGATTCTGCTAGTAATAATAATAATAATAAACGGTTTACTGTACTAACATACCCCAAAGATTAAAAATATACAGTCAACAGATATGGGAATGGATCACATAAATGACAAATAGTATACAGGTAAAATAAATGGTACAAATTCTGGGCAACTCAGATTTTGCATAAATCCAAGATGGTTGGCGCACGATAGAGTTGTAATAGAAAGATGGACATAACTTTTGACTAGAACATACTATAAGGATTATTCTGGTGTCCAGTTGTTAGGGAAATCTACTGCGGGTTTCTTTGCAATAGATTTTATTCTTGATTATAATTAATTGACATTTTTATTTCCTACAAACGGTGCACAGCAATAACTTATATGGGACCGTGCACAGCCAGCAATAAACTACACGCGAACGTTCGCAGCCATCAATAGCAAAGTTACATGAGAAGCCAGCGATGGACATACGACAACATTAGACGCACATCATGTTATCAATCAGGCTTAATTCCGCCTCGTCCTACAATTACAGTTCTTCCTCTTCCTTCTCTTCCTTTTCTTCCATCCCATGTGGATGCTCTTGTACCCCTAGGGGCTGTTGGACTTGGTTCGAGGGTTGTAACTCTCATGGGAAGCAAAGCAGTGGAAGTAACTGGAGCAGGGTCGATTAGACTTAAAGCAGCTGCAGCTGGCCTGTGGGCATTCTTTCCCCTCAGCACTGCACTGGCAACTTACAACATCCATCAACTCAGGTGTAGGAAGTCCACTAGCAGAAAAATGTAGTCTTTGTCATGTTGTAGGTTGTGATTCAAGTATTACCGTCTCGTCGTGCCCTTTCAAGATCTTTTATGGGAGATACCGCGATATCGGCCGAAGGTAACGAGCAGTACGTAGCAATTTGGCTGTATAACAGGAGTCGTCTGCTCATACTTGCAGCTGTGGATGAGAGAGAGAGAGAGAGAGAGAGAGAGAGAGAGAGAGAGAGAGAGAGATACTGACTTATAAAATACTCTCATTCTTCACGTCATATAGTACAGTATATAACCTTTTTTCAATGTCTTTTGTTTCTTCAAAAATAAATAGCAAATGAGTTAGGGAAATTTCACTTCATACTCTCACTCATTAATAAAAGTTTAATTGGAAAACTTTGGTTCCAAGTACGATTATTTTTTTAGGAATTAAATATTTCATGAGGTTGTACTTCACTCTCATGAATATTAACGCTGGGTATAATTTAAGCATGTAAGTGTGAAAGTGAGAGTATGTGTGTGTTTGGGTTCGTGTGTGTACAACAACCCCAACAACAAAAATTAAAAGTTTATTGGAAAAGTTACAGCAACTCAAAGGCTGAAAATATACAATGGACAATTTTTTTTATTATGTATACAGTAGTGACCGGGGGGGGGGGGTGGACGTTCAGCGAAAGTTTCCATTAGAGAAAAGAAAAAGAAAAATTGAACATACAAATTATAGTTTGCAGTTGATGGCATGAGCTGTTCTCTTGCGCTTCTGTGATAAGTGCAATAACTCGTTCACAGGTACTGTTATGAGGGTCCCCACATAGTGCAGTATCTCGTTCACAAGTGTTGTTATGAGGGATCCCATGTTGTGCAGTAACTCACCCGTAAGTGGTGTTTTGAAGGACCTCACATGAAGTTGTAGCCACTCATTCATTACCTGGCATCCTAGTGTTAAATGGTCACCTCGTAGTCTGGTGTCACAGGACCACGCTCACTGACGTATGGCGTCATGATTCTTCACAGTTAGGTCGCCCAGCATGGACTGATTAGCACCTCACCGCCTTTTATAGGCTCCCAAGGGCGATTATCCCTGGGTATCTTCGGACCTCACTAGTTAGTATGAAGATTAATTTCCACGACTGATTATCGTTTGTTTATTTCACTCAATTTAACCCTTTAGAGGGCAGGAGTTCCTCTCAGCTGAATAAAATCGTATGGTGTTTACCAGAATAAAATAGTCTGGCATTACCCAGAATAAAATACCTCTTAAAAATTCAACACTGTTCAACACTGATTCCACTTCCTTCCAAAAAGAAATTGTAACTTTTGGCGGGAAGTTGCTCATATTCCAGGAAGGGGGGATAGGTGAGGAATTGGGATAAGGCCCAATGCCACGGAGGCAGTGACAAGGCGTCCTAATACTACGGTGGCTCTCTCTCTCTCTCTCTCTCTCTCTCTCTCTCTTTCAGGTACATGAGAATGTCTACCTTGTGTGGGGAAGTTCCCTGGCCAAGACCCTCACGGGGCTAGGTAAAAACCGAAGGGGAGCCAGGCAAATTAAAACACGTCCCCCTTCACCTAGATGGCCAGAAACTTCCTGAACCTCCATGTGGATTAGGACGTGCTAGTAGGCATCTTCCAGGTCGATGGAAGATAGCAAGGCTCCTGTTTGAGATGTAGGCGGAACTGAGCTACTGAACACCCTTCGAAAATGGTGAGGCTTGATAAAACGGTTCAGGCGGCTGAGATCCACCACCAATCTCTCCCTGTTCCAGTCCTACCTGGGGACAGTAAATAACCAGGACAGAAATACGCATCCTTCTGTCCTATCCGCTATCCCCGTTTTGCAGCATCGACCGTGATGAAGGTTGGCTGCGCGGCCAAGCATTCCCACAGGGCCTCCTCTAAGATCAGGGACAGGGTAAAGGGTGCCAGCTGTAACAGGCCTTGCCACACTTCCGCATCCCGGTGTCTGAATGCCTCCCACCGAAGGCCCAGTCGGGCCCCTACCTCCTTATCCAGCTGAGGGCGGAGGTTGATGACCGAAGCGAAGGCGAATCCGGAAGCAACGATAGATAAGGGCCCTGTAGACGCCGGATGCCGAGTCTGGGTGGAGGGAGTTAAGGTTGTCGGCCAGTGCCTTCAACCCAGCGCTGAGTTGGGCCAGTCTTGCCATATTGGAGAAGGTGAGGGCCGCCTTCTGCCTCTCAGTGGCATCCTTGGTCAGGGTGATCTGGGCTAACTGAGAGGCCTGCCATGGGAGAGAGGACTGGGTTAATTTCGGAGCCCACAGGAACTCCAACTCGTTTGGCACAAGGTCATCCTGGTGGGATAAGACTCTAGGGGCCGGAGAGTTGGAGGTGATGGGGGAACTGTTCCTTCCAATCGCCACCGTCGAGATCAACTGGAGGTCCAGGCCCACCTTCTCCCATGGAAAAAGCGCCTGGCAGGCTGCCCGTCCTGTAGCATTGCCACTCGCTAAGGACCTGCAGTGGACAGCACGGAATAGGAGGCCAGAGAGTAGAAGGCGTCCAGGGACACGACCGGGGACGTTCCTAACAGGGCTGGGACCATCTCCTTTCTCAGCAGGAGGAGCTGCCGGAACTCAAAGTACTCCTAACCTAGTTGTCCGCCCGTCGTCGGACCTCTAGGTCAGACCGGGGCCCTCCTCCCGCTTTACTCTAAAAAAAAATGGCTAGTTTCCCCTGGTGCCAGTGCACACACTAGTCTCGTGGGACCCGAGCCCACTTGTACGCCCCCTTGCTCATGATGTCATCACGTATCATAAAAGAGAAGGGAGCGCCCGTCAATGCAGGGGAGGTACCCTCTCCTGATGAAGGCCTTGTACGGGAGGTTGCTGAGACCGACTCCTGGTCCGAGTCGGAGTAGTCAGGCAGACCCCTGTGAGGACCCGGCCCTCCTGGGCTCGGAACTGGACTCTATGAACATTAATGGGTCCGGGGAGGGGGAGCGAGGGCAGGATCTCCGAGCCACAGGAATTTGAGTGGAGGGGGCCTGGGCCTGCTGCTTCTGCAGCTGCTGCACCCCGAACCAGGAAGACAGAGCCTCCAACATTTCCAGTGGCAGGGCTGAGGGGTGTGGGTGCACTGCACAGGATGACCCGCATCTCCGGCTGCGATGTCTGGGCGACTGAGGGACCGACCTAGATGGAGCGATGGAGGTCGCCTGGCCTGTGGGGAAGGAGCTGGAGGATATCGGTAGGGGAGAAGGGTCTGTCCTAGCTGAGCAACCTGGCGAGGGTTGGTGAAGGTGGAGGTCCGGAGGGGGTGAGGAACGCCTGTCTAAGGACACTCTGGGCTGCAGGGACAACCAGCTGGGGCCCTGGCGGAGTCGCAGGGTTCGAGCACCGCCGTTTCCTCCTTGCGAGCCCACTTTCCCTTGTGGTCGCTGTCCTTAGTACGACCTGGGGCGGTGGTGCCTGTTGTAGAATGACTTAGCGGGACTCCCGGAGTGGTGACGGTAGCGACTGCAGGAGGAGTGAGCACTCGACTCCTGGAAGGGCAAGGGGGAGCACTGTGGAGAGCCCAAAGCCCCAGGGCGGGGAGAAGTAGGCTCAGCTGAGGCCGACTGGGAAGCCAGAGGGGGGGACCTCGCCTGGGGTCCTTGGTAGAGTGAATTCTCCTGATTGGACTCAGTGGCAATGCCGAAGCTGACTGCCAGAAGATGTGGTAGGAAGCCATATTTTTTTCAGCGTTGCGAAGGAGAACCGCCACCCACTCAGAGCACATCGTACAACGACTTGGTTCGAACCTGTCGACGTTCACGCACGGCTAACCTGTCGGAACCTGTCCGAACACCATGGGGCAGAGCAGGGCACCGTCTCGTGACTGGGGAGAGGATGAAGGCGAAGAAAAAACACATACAAATAATGGAAGACAGGGAGTAGGAGGGAGGATGGGAGAGGGGAGTGAATCCCCTGCACACCTGCCTCACCCTAACCCGGCAGGAAAAAAAAGGGGCCGCCACCCGTCCTAGAACACAGAAAGAAGAGAGGAAGGCGAGACTATAAACGCCTCTCCAAGCCAAAAACTCAAGCCAGACAAGGAAACCGAGTAATGACTCAGCGCGTGTGCCCGATAAGAGAACACAAAGAGGGAGAGGGAGACAGAAAAAGTAGGGTGGGAGAACCTAAGCCTATCCGAGCAACTCAAAGAGGAGGAATGAGCACCAACTCGGAAACCAAAGTATTTGGCTTCAAGGAAGGGAGAAAGAGATAACAGCACTCACATGAGGAGGGTCACCTACAAGGGGAAAAACAACCAACTAAGTGGATGCCCTTGGCGTTGAGCACCGCACAATAAGAAGAAAAAGGGAGGGAAAAAGAAGGCCAAAACATATAATCAGGGAAAAGCAAAAGCTTGAAAGATGGCCAAAGCCAGAAGGGCACCTAACAAGCCAAACAACCCGAACCTAGAAAAAAAAACACTCCCCCCCCTCCTAAATAACTAAGAAAAGAAAACATTCTGACATAGTGCTGACTATAAAAAGTACAGAAGGTGTAAAGGGCAACATACACAAACCAAAATGCGAAGAAGAAGAGTCTGGAATGTCTACCCAGAGCAGGATGCCAGAAAGGAATGGCAAGACCTGAATCAAACTCAGGTAAGCAGTAACACAGTGCAGATTCCCATTCTCTCCAGTTTTCTTGTCACCTCCTAAGGGTGATAATTATCTTATGAGGTTTTATAGCAACTGCACGAGCAAAGCTCATCTCATTTGTAACCAGGTGGAAGGGTTGGGTCTGATTGGCTGACCGAACGTGGCGTGGTAGGGAGACTGTCCCTACTTTCTAAGTCCTCTTCTTTTCCTCTGTTTCATCCTCCTTATGCACTCTGTTCCTTGAACGGCAAGGAAGCCGGTGATAGTGCAGGTCACCCCTTGTCCGGGATCACCTGTAGGTGGCAACATAAATAGACATAGCTTATAGACACAGGCAGAAGTGTGATGTAAACAGGGAATATGACCACAAGCATTAGGATTAAGCATAGAGACAAGGGACACCCTATTGGAAGAGGAAAACTGGCAGAAGCCTATAACAAATTACAATTCCCATTAACAAGAATATTTAGTACCAACGAAGGTTTCAAAGTAATCTGCAAAGATGATTTTGATTCAGACAAAATCATCTCAAAAGAAGCTAGCGATGTTTTTTACAATGAAGGCCTTGTTGGCATACCCCCAGAACAAAAAGCAAATAGATCAGTTTTGTTCGCCAAGTCGGCCAGGAGATCGGGAGGAAGACATCTGAAGATCTGAAAGATGAATTGGAACGTCAAAACACTTGGATGAAGATCGAGGAACTTATCAAGATAAAAGACTACATTCATGTTTTCAAGATTACCTTCGAAGAAGTTTCAATGGCTGAAAAGGTAACACCTCACCAAATAAAGAAGGAAACATTCATCAATCTGCAAACTTGTTTTTCTTGTTACAAATATGAAGAACACACAACGAGAGACTGTCCAGAAAAAGAGAAAAAGTACTGTTCAGACTGTGCAGGCGACGACCATACCTACACTGAATTTACGAACACACATGTTGGCTGTCTCAACTGTAAGAGAAACGGGAATGCATAAAGAGGACACAGGACGTTAGTAATGGTATGCCCAATAAAAAAGCACATGATAAAGTACAAGGAACAAGAAACAAGGAAAAAGGAACAAGAAAAGAAGGACACGACATAACGTTGAAATAGACAAGAGAGCGGTCCAAGAGGCTCAGAGACCAGAATCCACCATCTTAAACTTAACTGAACCAATACATGACAAGGCAATGATTAGTATGATCCATGCACACCTGCATAATATCATTGCACCCGGATCATACAATGAGGAGTTAAGGATAATGTTTAAATTGAATAACCTACCGGAGATGATATTCCCAGAGAATCCAGAATCCGAAAAATTATTTCAGGCAACATACTTAGGTGAACTGAGAGAAAGACTACAGCAAGAAAAACAAAGGTTTGAGCAAGGAGCAACAGCTGATACACAAGAAATACAAGAGACTGATAGAGACCCCAGACAAATGACTAGAAGTGACAAAGAAAAGACAGAAACGGCAAAAGGACAGTTTATAAGACAAAGGATAAAGAGGAGAGAAAAGAAGATGGAGACTGATCACAACAGACAACCTGAATCTGCTGAAGATATTAGATTAAAAGTGATTACTACACCAAAACATGGTATCCCAACATCGAGACCAACAGGAGGGACAATAGCTAAAAACTGTGAAGGAGGTTTATACAAGTGGACATATCAAGAAAAATCCCGAAACAAGGAATACGTTTGGACACTATTCCTTTTGGTCAAACTGAAGATTACGACCAATGACTTTAAAATACTAGACCCGTCAGAGTTTAGAAGAGTTAGAAGCGGGAAACAGGATGATAGGTTTCCAGTATAACTGCCACAATCCAATTTCAAGAAATAATGGACAACAGACAAACAGTAAATAACTTTAAGAATAATACAACGGAAATTAGGAAACTGGAGGACTAAAAGAATTAACAGTCACGGTGAGAAAGAAAACTACAACATAAAAGTCTTCAACTATTATGTAAATCAAAGAAATAAATCGGTCGAGGAAAATGACGGTGGAGCTATAGTGGTTAAAAGAAACTTAAAATATAAACTAATCGATGACTTCTAGGATGAATTTCTAGCAATAGAAATAAATACAACTCAAGGAGACGTAATCATTGCTACTACTTATATGCCACCGAGACGACCCTACTTACCTTTAGAAGACCTATTAAAATTGGTTAACAATAGTCACCCTATGTACAGTCACCCAAATATGCACAGACCCCACCATGGGTCTCGTGCTCGCAATTTTACCTGACAATTATTAATTTTTTTAGCAAATATACGAATATTTGGAAACTTGTCATGATCTTAACTAACAATGAATAGTTTATTAGTGTAAAAATGTTATTTTATAGATTGCTTAATATTTATCCTAACAGCGATACAGCCGAAAATAAATCCACCAATCACAATCACCTTTACATACAGCCTTCTTTCCTTCAAGTATTGCCAGGTAAAATTGCGAACACGAGAGCCAGGGTGGGGTCGGTGCATCTTTGGCTGACTGTACATCTAAAGAGACTTTAACGCCAGGCACAGGATTTTCGACAATACAAATAATTTAACACCGTGGGAAACGCACTTAATCAATAAATCAACCTAGGGAAAATCAATCTTCTAGGTCCTAACTTTCCAACCTGGAGAAATCACATTACACAATCGACACCAGACAAATTTTTTACCAACAACGCTTTTTCAATTACCATATAAAACAAGGTAAAATTATATTTATTCCAAAGGAGGGTAAGGACAATAAGGAAATGTTAACTACAGGCCAATATCTTTATTAAAAATTACCTGGAAACTGATGGAAAAATCTTAAATTCATGACTTATAACCTTTTTAACACAACAGGGGAAAAAAACAACAACAATAGACAACATGAATTTATGCCCAATAGAAATACCTTAGCTGCAATAGCTACAATAACGGAAATAATGACAATAAAAAGAGCAAGGGGAACCATATCAATATAATTTTATGGCACGTCTCTAAGACTTTTGATAAAGTTTGGCATATGAGCTTAAAATATAAAATATAAAAATTGGGACTTAATGAACACTTGCTAAGCATATTATGTGACTATTTAGCTGATAGGAGAGCACAAACTCAAATCGGAAACTTTATGGAAACTATGTTTAATCTCGAGAATGGATTACCTCAAGGAGGATGCCTTTCTTCAACATTATATACAATATATACCTCAGACACACCTCAACCAACCCCATTTAGCGAATACGTAATGTTTGCTGATGATACCACTCAAATAGTATCGTACTTAGGAAAATCAACCCAATTTATGGCACAGTACACGGCAACAGCAATAAAAAACATAAAAGACTTTGAGAAAAAATTTAAAATCGGGACAAATAACAACAAATTCAAGAAAATACCAATAGCCAAGATCAAAACAAGTCCAGTAATAGGCGACTAGGAACTATTCCCATACGACACTGAAGGCAAAATGCTTGGACTAAAACTAACAAAAAGAGGATATATAACATACATAAAATATAAAGAACGACAGGCAAGAATAAGATGATAAAAATTAAAACGATTGAAGAATCTTAGCATAAATAACAAAAGGAAGAGTTATATAGCCCTTGTCAAAACAATTATGGAATACCCACCCATTCCATTGAACACCCTTAGTAAAACTAGAATTAAAAGGTTACCAACAGTACAAAATATACAGTAGCCCTCAGATTTATTTTTAAAATAAAATTTACAGACCACATCAATAATGAAGAGTTACACAAGAGAGCAAACTCCTAGCAATCAATGTAGAAATATACAACAAAGCCGCAATATTTGGAACAAAGTGACTGAATTTAACACAGAAACTTACCAAAAATGGATAAATAATATAGATAAATAGGAAATCCATGAACATGGTTGGTTTAAATCCGCCAGAAAGAAAGTAATTAAACCATCTCCTACAGAGAATAAAAGATGAAAGTGATCTAACATTTAACAAACACATTAGCAGAAAAAGGAAAACAAAATGTGACTGCCCTTCCACCCACACAAGGACCTGGGAGGGCCCACTAACTCCACCATAGTAAAAAAAAAAGCGAAGTACGAAGTACAATAAGCACCACTATATAAATAAATCAATATGAATACAAAGGTCTGACGACCCAAGGGAGCAAAACAAAAATATAAAATTCAATAGATAAGATGAAGCAATCTGGTTGAGCCCAGATTCTTTCTACTCCTACTGTATTTCAGTTTCACCACTTTATCTTGAATCACTAATAATCTTCTTTCACCTCATATCTCATGACTCCAATGCAATACTCCTTAGTCTGTACTCACCTCTGAGGATGTCAATACACGAAAGCGCTTAGGAACTTCGTGTTTTCTTGTCTCCTATGTGGTTATCAGTATATGGCAATATATATATACATGGCAATTGATATGTAGACGATTGATCTTCGTGACAATATACTCGTATATACATGAAAATGGATATACATGACAATATACATGACCATAACGAGACACAACAATACCTATCTTTTATTAATATGTATTTCATGACATCAAAGGCATTACATATCCACACTAACTAGTTTAAAGTTGTTAATGGTTTTTAACGAGAGACTCACCAATGAGATCTATTATACTAACATTAAATTTGACAACTACATGACACCTCATTCTATAATCTCTTACCCTTTGATACTCATAGTTACTTTGGTTTACCGATCTATAATAATGAGCTGTGGATTCGATAGGAAAACATTTTGCGTACTAACTAAAGTCACTGAGGACTATATGATAAATAAATATTTGTAATATTCAGTATGTTGTTCTTACTAAATGTTTTCAAATGTGAATATGCAGGATTTTTTCTACAAATCAAGTCATATCGGTTGGTTATTGTTATGATATTGCTGATTTGTTTCTCATTCCTGTACTTTTTTTCATTCAAGGATGAAATTTCTTTTCAGTAAATATCTATAACTATACAGTAAATAGTTAAGGAGCATTCATGCGTAATATTAATTCGATTTACACATTACTGTTAGTCAAAATATTAAATGTCATGTCCATGTTCACACTATTGAAGATATTATCATCATTTAATGGATATTGAGAGTTAAATGTTTCTGTTGAATATGTCACTGAGATGTCTCTTAACTTTTAGCGTCTCGTAAGTGAAGTTGTGGCGATGTGACAGGTTTATTCCCCTGTGATTGCTGGATGACACTAGCTGCCAATTCGGTGTCATGTGTCATTACTGAGAGTCAAAACAGCTGAGAGATATTAAGTTATGTCCTGCAAGAACAAGCTGGGTATAGTACAGATGATGGTGGTTTTGCTCCATCGGGTCGTCAGACATTTGTATTAATATTGGTTTATTTATATAGTGCTGCTTATTGTACTTCGTACTTCGTTTTTTTTTTTTTTTTTTTACTATGGTGGTGTTAATGAAGCCTCCCAGGTCCTTGTGTGGCTGGAAGGGAAGTCACATTTTTTTTTTCAATTTTTCCTAATCTGTTAATTAAATGTTATTTGTGTTAGTCTAAAGGTACACTGTATGGAGAGGCCTGCCAGGTTCTTAGTGGAGCTGGTAGGTCAGTTTCATCTTTTATTTTCTCTATTAATGTTTTATGTGTATATTGGGGTAGCAGATGGTTCAATTGCTTCCTTTCTGGCTCATTTAAACCAACCATGTTCTTGGATTTCCTAATTATCTATA
Organism: Homarus americanus; assembly: GCF_018991925.1. Taxonomy (NCBI): domain Eukaryota; kingdom Metazoa; phylum Arthropoda; class Malacostraca; order Decapoda; family Nephropidae; genus Homarus; species Homarus americanus. Next base: position 119,284 of record NW_024715112.1, read on the forward strand.
TTAGTTATCCAGTTTTGGTAAGTTTCTGTGTTAAGTTCAGTCACTTTGTTCCAAATATTTGCGGCTTTGTTGTGTATTTCTACATTGATTGCTAGGTGGTTTGCTCTCTTGTGTTACTGCTCATTACTGATGTGGTCTGTACATTTCATGTTATAAATAAACCGGAGGGCTACTGTATATTTTGTACTGTTTGTAACATTTTAATTCTCATTTTACAAAGGGTGTTCAATGGGTAGTCCATAATTGTTTTGATAAGGGCTGTATAAATCTATTTTTGTTATTTACGCTAAGATTCTTCAATCGTTTTATTTTTATCATCTTTTTCTTGCCTGTCGTTCTTTATCTTTTATGTATGTTATATATCCTCTTTTTGTTAGTTTTAGTACAAGCATTCTGCCTTCAGTTTCGTATGGGTATAGTTCCTGGTCACCTATTACTGGACTTGTTTTGTTCTTGGCTAGTGGTATTGTCATGGTTTTGGGTGGATGGGTGGTAGTAGGAATGGATTATATTATATAAAGATAATAATATGTCTTATTTCTTATTTCTTACCGTAGAGTTCGATACCTTCACACTGGTTACTTACAGGAGATTATGGCGTATGTACGTAGAAGTTCACTCCACCACTCGACATTCCATGATTTATACTTGATAAATGATGATTTAATGAATTCCAATAAATTTCCAACATCCATCTAAGTTATTGGTTATACTTTGCCATAACCAATCAGTCATTAACTTTAGTAATAATAAGACAGGATCACAGATACGGGCAGGTAATTGCACTTACATTTATTTGTCAAGGTTCCATACACTGATTTACAATTTGCATGGATATATGAGTCACTCACGCTCACGCTGTAATAAAATTCATCTTCTAAAAGATGTAATTATCACCTTGGGAACACACGTGATTACTCTACTGTAGGTATAACTTAACAGAGCCTTAATTCTTCAAGGGATACATTTACTGCTAGCCTGGATTGCTTTTGTTACAACCAGGCTTCATCACAAGAACTTCTTTCCACGGCCATAACAACAAAAAGTACTCTTGGGTTACCACACAGTCTCGCGTCACTGACAGTCACTGTAGACGGTTGTCGCGGCAACGAGAACTGGTAAGCGTGACTTGAATTAACCATTTAGGTGTAATAGAACAGCCTGGATTGCTTTTGTAGCTTCCAGGCTTCCACACGTGATATTTCCACGGGCATAGCAAACCATGGCAAACACACTTAGTCTCGTGTCGATCAGGGTCACTGTAGACGGGTGTCGTGCAGGAGAACTCTGTAAACGTGAATTAATTAACCATTTACTGTAGGTTTGATAGGCCAACCTGGATTGCTCTTGTCTCAACCAGGCATCCACAGGTAATATTTCCACGGGATAACAACCTAGGTTAACACGCTTAGTCTCGTGTCGACGACGGTTCACAGGACAGAGTGGCGGTGGAGGACTCTGTGTGGCGTGGTGTCCCGCCCCCTTTTAGGAGGGAGAGGATGGAGAAGACGTCTTAACTATGCCATTAGGGTGTGTCATACGGAGGCGAATTTTTTTTTTTGAGTTTGAAAAATCGGCCCATGGTATTAATGATGTAGTTCTATGTGCAGAATCATGTGATATCTTCAGATTTGAAAATTTTCATTTTTTGCTAGATAAATTTTAACTTGAAATCTTATGAAAATTCAGTATTCCCACCCTTTTACCAACACCACTAAATAGCTTATTTAAAGTAAAGTAAATGTATCAGGTTAATTTATTAGGATGAAAATGATCCAGAATAGTGAAACGAATGATCTTGACACATTTATTAAATTTAATATTCCTTTAGAAAACAAAATCATCAAATACAAAAACCGGTTTTACTACTACGACCCGGTGTTGCTGCACACCATAGAGAACATGTCTTTCTTGCTTCTGTTTCTACTCATCACCTCCCTGCTGACCACCTGAGCTCGGATGTAGCCTTCCCTCCTCTCCTGGCTGTACACGTGACTGCTGGCCTCGCTCACTTGCTGTACACAATGCTCTATACTCTGGGTGTGCGAGGGCCAGGCAGGGACATGCATGGGGTTGTCCAGGAAAGCTCTGGCTTGAACATTGGTGAGGCTGCAGGTAAGAGGGGGCTCACTGCCAGCCTGGATGTTATCCAGATCTATGAGATCAGTGAGGGTCTTGGCACCTAGATTGACTTCAGGAGTCTTCCTGACCCTGAAGGAATCGTCACCAACTGATTCGTCATGCCCAGATCCTCTCATAAGTCTCATATCCAAGATCTTTTTGACTGCCACTCTTCTCTCCTCCTCATCCTTACTGCAGAGCATTGTCTGCAGAACTGCCCGGGATGAGTATACCAGGAAGATCTCCTCAGTCTGCTCCACAATCTGAACAACTTCCTTGGCTGACTCCTCAGGAGCCTGAAGCTGGAAGAGAACATGCCTTTGGACCTTGAGAACGTGACTGCCAGGTGTTGAACCAATTTGGCAAGTAGACACTACGATGAATTGGACAATAAGTCTCAGGTTGTGCTGGTTCCCTTTCAGTTTATGATGAGCGACCCAAATTCTGCAGAACCTGAGAGCCGTTGTGAGCCACCTAGAATGTGAGACTGGACCTATCTGCAGGTAAGCAAGTCTATCAGGCATGACCCCAGTTTTGATGGCACTGCAAATCATGTAACCATAGTACTGGTCAGTACTCAGGTCGTCAATGACAGTATGTGCAAGCTCAACGAGTGGAGGGCCAACTGTGATTTTTTCAAAGCTCGGATTTATTTCTAACTCAGTGGCAGAGTCCAGCATCTTGCCAAGAGGACCAGACCATCTGTTGTTTGAAAGAGTCTTGCCATCCAGCTCCTGGATCAGATGTCTGAGTGGCAACTCGTTGGTGTGGAGGTCACAAACAATCCAGACCAGCTTCCTCCCAATCTTCCGCTCTATCCACTGTATGACCCCCCCCTTGCCACCCTGTGTTCGTGTTGGTGCTGTCCCCTCCAATGGCCTGCAGGGTCTGGTCTACGTTCCTCTCTCTGAGCCAGTTCACAATGTTATCTGCCACTATCTCAGCTGGTTTCCTGATGTCATCTTTCTCTGGAGTGAAATGCCACAAATACTTCCCTCCTGGTTCACTGCAGCAGGAGTAGTGTTCCTCCTTCACCATGGCAGGGAACAACTTGTCAGAATCTCCAACTTTCATGAACACTTTAGTGTCATCCCTT
>NW_024715112.1:127500-176755 GCF_018991925.1 Homarus americanus
AAGAGAGAGAGTGAAACAACATTGTGGTGAAAAGAAAGCGAAGAAAAATTGTCGACTAAAGAAGGAGAGTTAATAAGACGAAATGCCTTTGATTCAACCCTATCTAACAGTTGGACAGAAGAAGAGCCACCCCAGATATGAGAGCAGTACTCCTGTATACTTGATGCAACTGCTCTGGAGTGAAGTAGCTACGGCATCTGTATAGCATTCCCAAGTTTCGGGAGGCAGCTTTAGCTATGTTAAGGATGTGTGATTTCCATGATATATTGGAGGAATATTTGGCAGAATGACACCATCCTGAAATGTAATTAGTGGGCGATCATCTAATTTAGAAAGTGTAATTGGTAAATAATGAGTTTTATTACTGTTGAATTTAACCAAATTTGTACCTCCCCATTCAGAGATGCTGCACAGATCCACATTGATAGAAGTAATGATATTAGCTCTAGAAACAGATCTAGTTTGAGAAATAGGAGGAAGGGGAAAATGTGAAGAAGAGTGAAGAGTAGAATCATCAGCGTAAGATTGGATAGAATTAGTCGTAGTGTGAAGTAAATCATTGATATTGGAGGCTCTGTCTTCCTGGTTCGGGGCGCAGCAGCTGCAGCAGGAGCAGACCCAGGCCCCACTCCATCCAACATCCTGTGGCACGGTGATCAAGCCATCGCTTCCCCTCCCCGGACCCGTGTCTCGGAGTCAGGTTCTGAGCCGAGGGGGCCGGGTCCTCACATGGGCTGCCTGACTACTCCTACTCGGACCAGGGGCTGGTCTCAGCAACATCTCCAGTCCTTATAAGGCCCAGACCTTCGTCAAGAGAAGGGAACTTCCCTCCACCTACGGACGCTCCCCTCGCCTTCTCCACTACGGTAGGACTGGCCCAACTCGGCATCCAGCATCTACAAGGCCCTTTCTACCGTCGTTTCCGGACTCGCACTGGCCTTGGCCTTCAACCTTCGCCCTCCTTTCTGGTTGAAACGAATCCTGGCTCTCCGGTGGCTGGGCATCAAGGGTCGTCAGACAAGGCCTCACCTGGCAATGGCCCGTCTGCCCTCAGTCATCTGATTCGAAATGGACAGCACAGCAGCCGTTTTCCTGCCTCAACAAGCAGGGCACAGCCCACTCATCCCAATTGCTGTCACTCTCGGAGCTGATCTTCAAGGAGGTAAGCCACATGTCCGCTCGCCATGTCCCTGGAATTAAGAACGGCTGGGCTGACGCTCTCTCCGCTTCAAGGGGACGTCAGTAGAGTGGACACTACGCCAGAGTGTATTTAAGTCACTGATAGAGAGGTGGGGTCGGCCGGAGGTGGACCTCTTTGCCTCTCAGACATCTGCTAAGATCCCAGTTTACTTGAGTTGCTTGACGCCGACACCACACGGGGGACCAGATGCCTTCACGGAGGACTTTAACAGGTGGATCTACATCTACCTGTTCCCACCCCCTTGCTCCAAGGTCCTACTACGGGTCTGCCACAAACTTCGCAGCTTCAAGGGAAAGGTCCTCCTGCTGGCCCCCTACTGGCCAGCTCAACCATGGTTCTCAGAGCTACACGACTGGTGCCCTCATTCACTGGGAAACGCCTGCCTCTTAGATCCCTTCGTTGTCAGGCTACAGAGATCACTTCACTTACATGCGTGGAGTTTCGCCGTGCCTCCCTGAGCAGACTGTATTCTCCTAGAGTGGTGCAGGACATCTTGTTAAGAGTAAAACCCTCCACTGCTCGACAATACGAATCTGCTCGAAAGACTTCCAGTAGTACCTCAAGGAGCAAGGATCTCCCACGACCAGTGAAAGTTTAGTTCTAGAGTTTCTATCATCTGTAGAGCACGAGCGAGGCAGGTCTATCCCTACCCTCTCCGTCCACCTGGCTGCCCTCACTGACCCCCTGGATTACGGATGAAGGTTAAAAACAGATCGGTTACACTGCTGAAGCGGGGCCTATTCCACCAGCGACCACCTGCTAGGACCACCCCGGACCTTCTGGTCCTTGAAGAAAGTCCTCACTCTTCTGGGGTCGGTAAGTACTACTCCTTCAGACCTGTAAACTATACTCACAACCTAGCCTGATGGCCTCTGGCCTCATATTGTCTGTTTTCCCTATATTCTTGTTACTATGAAGGTTTTGCCATGACATGGATTAATCTGATATCTGTCTCACCCAAGGATCCATTCACCATCCGACCGTCAAAGGACCGCCATTTACAGAAGGCCCTCTTCCTCATAGTGCTGGCCAGGGGCTTCAGGTCCTCCCAGCTCAAGGCACTCATGAAGTTCGACCACTGGACCTCATTTGCCCAAGGGGATTCTGCAGTGTCCCTGGTACCTTCTCCCACCTCCCTGGCGAAAAATGAGCGGGAGAACCACAGGCTCATGCCAGTAGCATTTCTGGCATGCAAGGTGGAGGGCGAACATCACCGTCTCTGCCCTATCGGGAACCTCCGCCAATTCCTCTCTGTTACAGCCAATCACACCACCAGCTAGCATCATCTCTTCGTTCATCCTTGGTCGGGCCGCCCGCTGTCAGTCAGAGGATTGGCAGACAGGTTGCGGCAGGTTGTAAAGGAGGCTGACCTTGGGAAGGCCCCACGTCCCCACGACATACAGGGTGTAGTGGCTTGACTGGCTTTCTTGAGGACCCACTCACTTTTACAGGTCTGGGAAGGAGATCAGTGGAAATCGGTCTCCTGCTTCATAGTAAGATACCTGTTTCATCAGGTGCCAGACTCACCTTGCGTGGCAATGGGTCTTACCCCTCGACCAAAAAACAGCACGCTAGAAAAATATTAATATAGCGTAATCAAGAATAAATAAAATTCAACTGTCCATGTGTGTTTTCACTGCTCCCCTTAAATCCTAGCACCCTCCTTCCTGTATATATTTGTTGACTTAATCTATTCCATATTTTTGTTAAAAACTTAAAAACATAGAAATTACAGCAGGTATATAAACTGAAGTTAGCATTTAATTAACAGTTACCATGGCACATTTTTTCTTGAAATTCTGGCTATTTTACAGCAATCTTCTTTTAATTTTTCTCTAGATATGTAGGAAAAATATAACCACGATCATCATTCACCATATACTGTATATCACGGAAGTTTATTATTTGATAATTGCAACCATATTGGACGTCCATAATTTTTAATATAGTAAAGTAATTTCTATGATTATTGTAGATGACATTAGAAATGGACCTTTTTTTGTTGTCATATTCAGAAACACGATTTTACAGTAGCTTCATGATGTGATTGATATATTCTGCGCGCTCCTGCTGCCTGGCCGCCTTTTTTAATACGAATATTTTTCCTGAAACTCATATTTCATTGTATAAATGACTTGTTGAAGGTAAACTAATTCAAAAATAATTCAGGACTTGAATTGTTTCTGGGAATGTTAAATTGCTCAGGAATTTGTTTAATTTTTAGGATTTTCGTACTTAGCCATATTAAACAAGGTCCAGTGACTTTCTCTACCACGTTTAGAGGTGCAAGCAAGCGGAATTTTAATTGTATAGGCCTAAGTTATAAAAGATTTAATTAGCAAAATAGGCACAGGGGGGAAGGGGGGTTATTGTTACTCCACTGTCTATCACCTTGAAGTCCGTTAATAATGTCGGGTATTCATCTAATGATCCAAATACTAACACATTTCATACGATATTCTGTCCACTCTATACTGATCACTAACACACCCCAGTTAGATAAAAATTTGCAATAAATAAGATACCGAATAACACAAGAATATGAAAGTCAATCAAGGCAAAGATAAATCATATTTTAGTACAGTAAATGATACCATTAACTAGATAAGGTAATTCCCTCGGAGTTAGTCCTTCATAGCTATTCCACTTCTTACACATAATTCTGGACCTACAAGTTTTCTATTGGATTAGGTCTGAAGATTTTGGATTATAAATACCAATGCAAAGGATGTTTATAGTAACTGAGTAATGTAATTTTAAACGAGTGTTTTTCGGAGGTTAAGTAGGGAGAATGTTGTGTAATCGTGGGGCCCCACGGATAGATTGAGGCAAGGATTCAAATACTATAGAAGGATAGTCCTCCGCGATTGTAGCTACGCCAAGCGGCTTGGGAGTGGGAAACACATTTATTCCATTGAGCCTTGCATGATATGGTACGATAACACCAGATTATTAAATAACGCTAATTTATATATAGTCAGTAGGTTATAGAAAAAAATAGATATCTATGGATTATTTCTCAAGGAACACATTGATTATTTTGCAGTAAAAGATAAGTATTTGCCTAATTACGGGAATATTCTCCCTTCGAATCTTCAGTAAAAGCGATTTTTTTGTTAGGTTAGGTTAGGTTAGGTCTTTTCGGTTTCATATACTGCAGATTTTGTTGCTGATCCAATATATATATATATATATATATATATATATATATATATATATATATATATATATATATATATATATATATATATATATATATATATATATGCAAGTAAATCACTGTAGGTGCGCGTGAGTATATTTCGTTGTTGTATTCACATTCAGGGGTGAGTACAGCTAGTCTGTACTCACCCTGAAGATGTGAATTACAGAAAGTGGGAACTTCGTGTGTTTCCTTCTTTCCTTGTGGTTATCATATATATATATATATATATATATATATATATATATATATATATATATATATATATATATATATATATATATATATATATATATATATATGAAAGTCTGTACTCACCCCTGAAGATGTGAATTACACGAAAGCGCTTGGGAACTTCTGTGTTTTCTTTCTTCCTTGTGGTTATCAGCATATACCTAGATCACGCGCACCTCATAGTGATTTACGTTTATATATATATATATATATATATATATATATATATATATATATATATATATATATATATTTATATATATATATATATATGTTATATATATAAAGTATATATATATATATATATATATATATATATATATATATATATATATATATATATATATATATATATATGTATGTATATATATATATATATATATATATATATATATATATATATATATATATATATATATGTAACCGGTCGGAATTACTGGACTTTAATTTCTCACTTGACTTGGGGTTTATTAATAATTAGATGGAAATTGCAGTGGAAGGGCCCCTTTGAGAAAAAACCCGAACCAGCACAAGAACACTTAAATTTCCAAACAAAATGAATTCTCCGCGACCCGTGGAAGGATAGCATCTGTGATTGGGATGAATGAGACACACTGTAAAATTTAGACATATATTTCCTCCAACACTACAGACACAATCCAATAATGGTACACCAACATATGCGCACCTCTTAACCTGAACTTAAAACACTACTCTGGGGAATAAAAGTTATACATGATATTGAAATTATTAGAAACTCAGACAATGCCTCATTAGACAACAATAAATTCAAAGTATTAAGAAGTGTTGCTTCCACACATGAAACAGGCCTTAAGGGTTTTCACAAAATAATATCCACCACTGAGAAAGTGGTATACAAATAAGAAATTATTAATTCCACCATGAATAGGCCTAAAGGGCACTCAATAGAATTATGTTACACCAACAGATGCAGGCCTTAAGGGTTTTCAACAAAATAATATCAATCACTGAGAAATTGGTATTAAAAAAATAAGAAATTAATAACTCTACAATGAATAGGCCTTAAGGGCACTCAACAAAATTATATCAAGCACTGAGAAAATGGTATAAAAAAATAAGAACTTATTAACTCCACCCTGAATAGGCCTTCAGGGTACTCCACAAAATTTTATTACCCCAACAGATGCACACCTCCTAACCTAACTTAAACACTACTCTCGGGAACAAAGGTTATACCTGAGATTGAAATTATAAAGACATTAAATGCAGTAAAGGAACTAAATCACAGTATCACCTACAACCGCAGGGAGAAAACTCATCTGAAAACAGTTCCCTCATTTCTCTGGCATCAATTAGTGACACAAACATTGAAAAACAATACTATCCAAATTATTTAAGAAATATTAAACTACACACATCAAGATAATATCAGTAACTGAAAAAATGGTATTAACTACGCACAAAAATGTTATCACTATTATTCAGAAGTTACTGACTCCACCAATACCAGTGACCCTGCTTCCTAACCTAACACATAGATTCCACCTACACTACGTAGTTTTTAAGGCACAACCAACAGCCACCAGTAGTTTACGGCCCAAACCAGCCTTTCTCCACCTTGAAAAATTTACCTCTAAGTTCCACTACTCCTGGGCCCAGTGTGTGGCCCTGTATTCACTCAGCTGTATTCACTTTAAACCACAGTACATCCCTGAAACGGAAGGGAGAGAGCCAATCAGACCTTGACCAGTTGAGAGAAGCTTTAGCCGAGGTAGAGGAGAGCTGATGACCCCAAACGATCGTCACGTCGTTAGTTGGGCACCCAGACAGCTGGTTTCGCTCCAACTCTCACCATACTCAACAGGTGGCTCAAACCCAGGTCAGTGGACGGTCATACAGCTCAATTCACCACTCGTCTCATACCGCTAGTGGACGTTATCATACCACGTGGGCTCTACAGAACCCTGAAAAAACCCGAGCTGTTAGCTATTGTCTCACATCACCGTTTGTTCCTACCGCCCTATCTAGCTTTGTCTGAGATTGAATAAAACTTACTTGTTAATACGGATGTTAAATAAACGAAGGAACCAGTTCACGAGGTCTGTCTCTCCTGGTCACAGAACAGAGATTGTCCTCTAGCTTGACCTCTCTCACAACTACCCAAGCCACGCTTGCTCACTGGGTCATGCTTTTCAGGAGTGACTTATTTACCACACGATTAACAGCTTAATTAGGACATATGCAACATTTTCAGACTGGGAAACGATCCATAATTGTTTTCAATTTAATAATTGATATATAATTTCATGATTAGCGTTCCTATTAACTCGGTAATTTACAATTAATATCGTATAGGCCTAGTTCCAAAAGCTCTCACTATGTGCAGAAGCGCTCCTCCCTCAGTCGACCTTTAAAACTCAGTATCGCCAATGGCACGGCGTTTGAAATTACACTGAAATTTCTGAATATTACAATCGACCCCCCTAAAAAAAGACAGCACTATCCTCATGTGCTGAAAAAGTGTGCAACGACCCCCCTGCCCCCAGGAAAGACTTGCTCTAAATGCTGCATCTCACCCCTGTAACGTGCTAAATGCAGTATTCCCGTCTTCTCTTGTCCCCTTCTCTCTCCCGCTAACACTAAACCCCCCTAAAAAAGACAGCACTGTCCTCATGTGCTGAGAAAACATGCATACGACCCCCCTAAAAAAAATTTTTCTAAGAAACTGCACCTCACACCTGCAATGTGCTAAACGCAACATTTCCGTCTTCTCTTCTCCCCTTCTCTCTCCCGCTAACACTCGACCCCCCTAATAAAAGACAGGACTTTCCTCATGTGCTTAGAGAACAACTTAGAAACCACCTTCATATCTGCACTATTCCAACTCGCAGCCAGCAACTCCATTTCTTGCCTAATCCAAATTAAAACCAACCAGAACATACATGCTCCCCTTTTGTCTGGCCCTTAAACTAGAGAACCAATGTCAAAATTAATACCAAATTCACATCCTGCATACTCTCCTTTGGCCTGGCCCTTGAACTAGAGAACCAGTGTCAAAAACAATACACAGTCCAAAACAAACATGCTCTCCTTTTGCCTGGCCCCTGGAACTAGACAACCAATGTCAAAATTAATGCACAGTCCAAAACAAACATGCTCTCCTTTGCCTGGCCCTTGAACTAAGAGGAACCAATGTCAAGACAATACTCAGTCCACATGAACGCTCTCAAGTCTTCAACGATCGACTCAATCCACGTCTCCGGACCTCATGCCGGCAGACCAGCCCTCTGACAATGTATCAGTCCATATTAGTGAGGCCCTGGCCATTACAACCATACACTCAATCCCGCTCATGACAGCAACCACTACTCAATGCACCTTTCTGACCTAGCCATCTCTCCAAACCCCTCTGTCCTACTCACGACTCCTCCAACTCGCTCGACAACTTGCGTTTTCTCATTAACTTGAACACGTAAACTGTAATTTGTCGGCTTCGTCTTCGTCTTTCAGTTCGAGGGTCGATCGACCTCTCTGAACTACTTCTCTTCATCTTGCTCAACTGGGATGGGAGCTCCTCGTCTTCATCTTCAGATTCACCCATTGCTGGGTCTCCCGGATCCCTTAGGGTTGGAGCAGCCTTCAAGTTGCTTCTGGTTTTCCACTCTCGCTTCCAGATGTTCTTCCCACTGGAGCTCAATACTGACCTTCTAAGCTTTCTAAACTTTTAGTTTGGACCTCAACAATATTCTTCTCTCATTGTCCAAAACCAATAGTTTTTGCAAAGCTTCCTGGCTGGCCTACTTTACATTTGTTCTCTATTTTTAGCTACTCTCGTGTGACTTCCTCTTTCTTTTCTTCCTTGCGACTCACATTGATCTGCACTGCTTCCTACATGTCATCATTTGGTCGCTTCAATCCTGCATCACCCACTTTCATCTGCAAACAGACCTTTAAGCCTAGGTCAAACGGCAGTTTGGTTCTCCATCAAACAAGCAGGGCCTAGAGAAAAACCCCATCGTGGCATGCAGAGTCACGTTGCCTGTGAGAGCACCACTGCCTGCAGATCTCTGGCCACTTATTCTTTTCCTCTTCACTAGGGTGGCCAGCAGACTTCCCTGCAGGGTTCTATTGAACCGTTCCACCATACCGACTTCCTGTCGGGTGCTCTTTTGACGTCACTTATTTTCTTCTAAAATGGCACGTTTATGGACCAGCAAAATTGCTACTGTCGATCTGCTGATCGCTCAGGCTTTACCGGGTCAGTTGCAGATCTTTAATCGTCAAAGGCTTTTGGAATGTCTTTGGTGGGAAAGGCCCAAGTGTAATGATTGTATATGTCAACCATTATCAGGACATTACTCGTCTCTTACCGCTTGTCCCTTTAAAACGTCTTGCCCTTCATCTCTCTCCTAATGGTTGCTTGGCTTCAATCGTCATTACCTGGGTTTTGTAACTTCTTTTTGCTACTCCACCTCTGTAGCTTCTTCCATAAGTACTCTTTCCATTTCCTCCCCCAAGCTTATCCATGGCTTTTCAAGCTTTCCTGCACTGGGACAGAATGCGATCTCGCCCTGATGCCCAAACTCGTCATGGCAGGCTCTAATCCAAAGCCTCCTGCAGTTTGATTTCTTTGGCACCTCCCTCCACTGATTCTTCCTTCGGGTCTTCTATGCCAGACAACCTCTTCTCTTATGATCAGGGGATTTCCTGCTCGATACACTCTTTACAGGAAATATATGCATTTTGGGAGCTCTACCTGTGCCTCTCGTCCTCCAGCAGCTCTCCCTTACCATATATCTTCGTAGTTTTGCCACATAGTTCTGTGCCCTTCCTTTACTTCTTTACACGGCTTACCCATCATCGTCCAGGGTTTTACTTACTTTGCCACTTTTACATTCCTCTCTACGCCATAACCCATTCCTGCTCTTCTTCGCCCCTATCTTCCTCCTGTTCGTCAGGATTCTAGATAGGTATCACTACAATATTAACAGCTTGCTGCTCTATAGTAAGTTGAACTGCTCGAGATCAGGTTTCACCCTACTTTCACAGCACCCAGCTTAGCCTTCTCTCCTCGGTGACTGGTGGGGTTTATTCATCTGCAAAGTGTCCCGCCAATCCTGAATTTGCTGCAGCCCGCCTGGTGCGAACATCTCTAATTTACGAGAACTATGATTCATTCCATGTTGCTCTGATTTCCTCCAGGCCCGCTTGCTTTTCGGATGCAACCTTCTCGTCCTTCGCTGGGTTAGCACCGCCCTAGCCCACTATAACTTGCATCTGTCTCTAATATAAGCTCTGGTGAAATCTCACGGAGCACACAACACCGGTCATCTTACGTCTTTATCTTCAGTTTATAAGCCCTACTACTGTTCCTCTCCCCACTCACTATCCACCGATCTCTGATTTCCCATGCATCCCAAACACGCATGCAGCAGGAGCAACTACGCCGGGCCGACACTTTAACAAGCTTCTGCAGAGTGAACCTACAAAAGACCATCTTTCCCGTCTGAGGAGACGGCCAATCTCTTTACTACCTAAATTGCTGTCGGGATCTGGCTGTACATTTGCCTTCAGATAACACCTGATATCTAAACTAACTACTTTCAAAATCTTTTTCACACACTTCTAGGTTTAAATCTTAGGATTGTATTCTCCCACCTAAGCCTCACACAAAATAAATTCTCCTCAATCGTGTGCTATATGCTGATCTGTTGTGCTTGAAAACACCATTACATCATCCAAGGTATACAAGCAACAGAGAAAAATCTTATCCCCAAAGCCTCAGCATGTATCTCTATGAAAAGGGATTCTGGACAGCTACGACATCCCATAGGCAGGCTCATACCTGTACTCAGTCGTCAAGCTTATTGCTGAGTAGTCTTTGGAAAGGTCTGAAGGTTTTTCTTGTCTGGTGACATCACCATGATCAAACGTTCACTGGCCCCCAGTCAGAGATTCTGAGAGTTTCATTTATCCTAGGCAGAGGAAACGCATCGCGTACCGTGATGACCTTATTTAAGTCACGATAGTCAATCCTTCCAACTTCTCCTGTCGTCCTTTTCCTCCTGTGGCGGCAGGTAGGACTCTCTTTGCTGAGATCCTTCTGATCTGCTGCAGCTCATGGCTGCTTCACCTCTGGTACCTGGTTTTGGAGGATACCTGCTAGGTATGTAACCTTTAACTGGCCTGTCTTATTTATGCAGGGGATCTCGCTGGTTTAACAGGCTGGGCCTCCCTTTAAAAAGCTCATCACTAAGCTCTTCCATTCTTCCACGCTCTTGATGTTCTCATTCCTTATTCTCCTGGCTTTGGGCCTCCATACACGGACATCCAGTTGAACTGACTCTCCACATACACCTCCTCACCAAGTTAATCTTCAAACTTCGTCGGCCGCCAATCATCAATTAACACCTCCTGGGTTATGACGATCAGACAGTTATCCAACACCTGGGTCATGCCTCTCACCACTCTTACAGCTGTCGGCAACTTCTTCCATCTCAGGCATCAACCTTCATCATCATTGTTGGGGTTCGATACCTATACTATTTGTTCTTCCAGCAATATGAAGAACACATATACTGACAGCAACAGTACTCCCCGGGGGAGGGATGGTTCAGGCTACTCTCCGTCGTACAATTCTGGCTGGTGGCTCTGCTGCACACAACACCTTTAGCCTCTTCTGTAAGCAATTTTTCACTGAGGCAGTTAGCTGGCTTCCTGCACAAAGTGCGGCCCGATCTCCATAACCTCCCCAACTTTTATTTCATCCCCAACAACCCAACATGCACAGTCGCCACCTATGGAATGTCCCAGGGATAAACCAACAACACATCATTGACCACCCCCCTTCTGAATACCCCACCCCACACACCCGGCACAAGCTTCCTGACGCCCTTTCACCCTTATTCTAGGGTTTGCAGCACCACAGGCTCCACTCCCCCGACAGTAGAAGTTTTCATCAGTCTCTTTTGACACTTCTGCCAGTATCTCTTAAACCCCACATTTCACGATCCACTTCATCCTTTGAAACCTTGGAGACAGTCTGCTTTCGGCCTTGGGTACGCCTTCGTCTCATTGGGTTAATTCTCATGGGGCCACGCTCTCGATCACAGATTCATTCTCTCTTAGTTCACTAACATCCTTCCGGCAGAATCTATTAGAGGCAGGAATGGACCAGCGGGCCTACGGCGCAGGCCATTTCCCGGCGCCAGTTCTGTTCATTCCAGCTTTCGATACCAAGCAGTGGCCATCCTCCCACTCCAAGTTCTCTCTCTGGTGGCCTAGTACTGATTGGCTTGGTGGCCTCTGTCCACACACATAGCACATCAGGAATCGAGGCTGGCCTCTGTGGTTCTCCTCTTCCTCGATCAGCATTTTCCTCCAGCCTCTCGTTTTTAATTCCACTTACTCTCTCAGCCCGCTGAGTCCTCTGTCTAGACTACGGTGAGACCAGGCTGGGGTTCCAACCAACCACATGCGGCTTTGTTCCTCCTTTTAGCCTCCGTGTGATTATCAGCAGGGCGCATCGTCCATGGCGGTTCCATTCATCGTTAAATCGAGCATAGCATCGCCAACTCATTCCTGAAAGCGTTCGTTGCTCCATGTTCCGATTCATCATCACCTGAATTGGGTCGTGGCAATCTTCGCTTCAAATAACTGGATATCGGTCCTCGGTTTCCCAGTCTCTGCGATACCATGCCATATGATCTGCATGAGCCCATAAGATACCTTATGAATTGGATTCGACCGACTTCGTCTCCGTTTAGCAGCTTGAGGGTTCGGTCAATCTCTCTTAACCACTTCCCTACCTCTACTCCTGGCCTACCGTCGAACTTAGACCTGGTCAACCCGGCCCCGAGACTAGTTCCCTCTCTACTATTATGTCTCCTCATCTCCGCATTGTCTCATCATGCTGTATTTGATACTGTGTCTTTACCCTATCTAGTGCATCACCCAACTGAACTAGGTGTTGTTGATGTTCCTTCTCTAACTGTTGCAATTGTGTGTGGTACGCCCCGCTTAACTGTTGTACATATACTCCATACTCTCCCCTGATTTGGTTCGCCCATGCCTGACATGCCCCATTGATCTTCCCTTCTAACTGTTCCAATCGTTCCTGGTACTCTCCCCGGATTTTCCCCTCTAGCTTCCCATTACGTTCCAAGAACTCTTCTCTCAACTATACCAACCCCGGGCTGTCCCTCCTTTTCTCCGAGTAACCCCGCACCGTCAACAACAACAAACCCATTCCCACAGCGAACATGAGTAGAACTGAGGGCACACACTCTACTGTTTCCATCCACTCCATGATTACGCCCATTATCCACAATCACAGAACTATCAGTCACGAAATAAAATTAACCACGCTCTGCTACCATTTCTAACAGGTCGGAATAACTGGACTTTAATTTCTCACTTGACTTGGGGTTTATTAATTATTAGAGGGAAATTGCAGTGGAAGCGCCCCTTTGAGAAAAAACCCGAACCAGCACAAGAACACTTAAATTAACTAAAAAAATGAATTCTCCGTGACCCGTGTAAGGATAGCATCTGTGATTGGGATGAATGAGACACACTGTAAAATTCCGACACATATATTCCCCTTAAATCACTACTCTGGGGAATAAGAGTTATACATGATATTGAAATTATTAGAAACTCAGACAATGCCTCATTAGACAACAATAAATTCAATGTATTAAGAAGTGTTGCTTGCACACATGAAACAGGCCTTAAGGGTTTTCACAAAAAAATATCCACCACTGCTGAAGTGGTATAAAAATAAGAAATTATTAATTCCACCATGAATAGGCCTAAAGGGCACTAAATAGAATTATGTTACACCAACAGATGCAGGCCTTAAGGATTTTCAACAAAATAATATCAATCACTGAGAAAATGGTATTAAAAAAATAAGAAATTAATAACTCTACAATGAATAGGCCTTAAGGGCACTCAACAAATTTATATCAAGCACTGAGAAAATGGTATAAAAAAATAAGAACTTATTAACTCCACCCTGAATAGGCCTTCAGGGTACTCCACAAAACTTTATTACCCCAAGAGATGCACACCTCCTAACCTAACTTAAACACTACTCTCGGGAACAAAGGTTATACTTGAGATTGAAATTATAAAGACATTAAATGCAGTAAAGGAACTAAATCACAGTATCACCTACAACCGCAGGGAGAAAACTCATCTGAAAACAGTTCCCTCATTTCTCTGGCATCAATTAGTGACACAAACATTGAAAAACAATACTATCCAAATTATTTAAGAAATATTAAACTACACACATCAAGATAATATCAGTAACTGAAAAAATGGTATTAACTACGCACAAAAATATTATCACTATTATTAAGAAGTTACTGACTCCACCAATACCCGGGACCCTGCTTCCTAACCTAACACATAGATTCCACCTGCACTCCGTAGTTTTTTAAGGCACAACCAACAGCCACCAGTAGTTTACGGCCCAAACCAGCCTTTCTCCACCTTGAAAAATGTACCTCTAAGTTCCACTACTCCTGGACCCAGTGTGTGGCCCTGTATTCACTCAGCTTGCTTCACTTTACCCCTAGTACATGCATGAAACGGAAGGGAGTGAGCCAATCAGACCTTGTACAGTTGAGAGAAGCTTTAGCTTCCCGTTAGAAAAAGGTTTTCATTAAGCTGCTTGAAGATATGTGGTATTGTGAGCCGAGGTTGAGGAGAGCTGATGACCCCAAACGATCGTCACGTCGTTAGTTGGGCACCCAGACAGCTGGTTTCACTCCAACTCTCACCATACTCAACAGGTGGCTCAAACCCAGGTCAGTGGACGGTCATACAGCTCAATTCACCACTCATCTTATACCGCCAGTGGATGTTATTATACCACGTGGGCTCTACAGAACCATGAAAAACCCGAGCTGTTAGCTATTGTCTCTCATCACCGTTTGTTCCTACCGCCCTATCTAGCTTTGTCTGAGAATGAATAAAACTTACTTGTTAATGCGGATGTAAAATAAACGAAGGAACCAGTTCATGAGGTCCGTCTCTCCTGGGTACAGAACAGAGATGGTCCTCTTGCTTGACCTGTCTCACAACTACCCAAGCCACGCTTGCTCACTGGGTCACGCTTTTCAGGAGTGACATATTTACCAGACGATTAACAGCTTAATTAGGACGTATGCAACATTTTCAGACTGGGAAAAGATCTATAATTACTTTCTATTTAATAACTGATATTTAATTTCATGATTAGCGTCCCTATTAACTCGGTAATTTACAGTTAATATCCTATAGGCCTAGTTCCAAGAGCTCTCACTACGTGCAGGAGCTCTCCTCCCTCAGTCGACCTTGAAAACTCAGTATCGCATATGGCGCGGCTTTTGAAATTACACTGAAATTTCTGAATATTACATATATATATATATATATATATATATATATATATATATATATATATATATATATATATATATATATATATATATATATATATATATATATGATCACAATTAAAACGTGCATAAGATAAATCTTGATAAATCCCTTTTCGTGTGATTTGTCCAAGATATATATATATATATATATATATATATATATATATATATATATATATATATATATATATATATATATATATATATATATATATATATATATATATATATATATATGTATATATATAATTTTTTTTTTTTTGCGAGGTAATCTTTTAAAAAGATACATGTTCACTCTGTAATGATTTGCTTACACAAATATTCTATACTTACACCACTTTCTCGCTATACAAAACCAATGGCACTTTAGGTAGTGTACTAAATTAAGTTATACTTCATTAATTTCTTAATGTGCTAATGCAAAATTACAGTAATTAGGAACTAAAGTACAGTCCTTATGTATTAATTTACAGTAGTTAGGTAGGTATTTTTAGTGCTTGTGAGCTTATCTTGGAATTACAAAATTGCAATAGTTAGGTCCCAATTTACAGTAGTTGCAAACTGCACAGCTCATTTCCTTGGGTGACAAAAAAATATATATAAAAACTAATAGTCACTTCGATTATTTCTGGTGTATTTCAAGGCAAGGAAAGAACATTAATTGCCATAGCCTTCATTCTTTTTATAATGAACAAACAGTTCATATTAAGGCCATATACATATTCAATTCACAGGGCTTACATATAAGCAGAACAATGTTTATTGTATTTTTGATAAAACTGAATCTTTATGAGATGTCACACTCAGATCCAATCACTGTTAATGTTAGACTAATTAAATTGTTACTGTGTTGACATACAATTTACATATATTGTACTGGTATTTACTGTCTGTTATTAGGAAGGCAAGATACTGTAGAGTCCCCCAAAAAAGTATTTTTGGATTTGCCGTTGCTACAATTTGAAACGCTGGATGAAGTGATTAGGATAGGGGTAGGTTTAAGGGAGGGAGTCGTCCTTGTACGGCATACTAAATATACTTCAATATAACAAGACATCCATTAAGCTATTTTAATGAATGTATCGTATAAAGTAGAAGCAAGGCATGTGCAAACAAGCCACTGATTGATGGTTACAATAACACTGAAATATACATTAAATGGAATTGTTTCGGAACATATAACTGAGACTGAGACAGATTTCAAAATGGACATTTCACCATTACGTCATTGTACTAACAGAGTTTCAGATATTCTGAGTTTCACAACATGCCTCCTCATGTTATTCACGATATGCATGTTATGAAGAGTGCATAAGCAAATAACTTGATATTAGAGTGCACAGCTCCTACAATATATCGGTCAACATGGCATCTGCCATGTTAATGATACGGTATGTAAATTGAATTGGTTTAATACTGAAATAAGGTTTCAAATCACGGGACATTTATGACTGTAAGTTTCAGAGTAGAAGCAGCAGTTTCATGGCGCTTAACATATCATGATACTGTGGGCTTGCTCACCCCAGTTCGTCGTTCTATCTCAACACGATTATTCATCTCTCCATTCGATGTAAGACACCGTTGATGACTGGTATGGCGTCCACTCCGAGTCATGTAATATCTGATCATGTAATATATGATCTGAAGCCTCGGAGGATTCACATCGTTCAAAAGCGTACCTGTATATACTCATTCATGCCCATAGGTAGCGGATGTACAATAGAACAACCAACCGTAGAGAAGATGGTCGAGCAATACTGTTCGGAATGCCTCGAACTACATCGACCCCATGGTTAACGAAAACGATACTTTTTTTTTGGGGGGGGGGGGCAGTACTCTACATTGTTTATCAATGAACTACACAAAATATTGACTGTGCTTATTGTACCTCATAAATATAAATTGGTACAATACCTTAAGGGACCATAACTTTTGTATTGGGAGAAAAAGGTGTAAAAAATGGAATATTTGTATAAGCATATTCGCAGGGCGAACGTTCGTAGAGTGAGGGAGACCTGTGACTGGAAAATATAAATTTTGTGGCTAAAACACTACATTGGTTTTTCCTGCTCTACCTCGCTAAATAAAAATCAACATAGTTCCATAGTTGTATTCTAACAATACTTAACCATTTGTTTTTTTCATAAAACGACACAAAATTTCCAAGACAAAGATAAGGTTATGTTAGGTAAGGCAAGGCTAGGTTAGGTTAAGTAAAGGTAGGTTGGGTAAAGTTATGTTAGGTAAAGTTAGGTTTGCTTAGGTTAGTCCATGTTTTGTTAGGTTTGGATTGGTTCGTTTTGTATGTGGTTTTACCATAAATTTTGGGTTGGGTTGGTAATTTTTTTATGGATTTGAGCAAGAAATGAATATGAAATCCATTCAAAACACACCGAAATATGCAGGAAAAACATAATTTGGTCCAAAAAGTCGTGGGTGGTCCTAAAACGAATAAATGAACCGAAAACTTCAAAGCTCCAGCCTATAATATCGAGAATGCAACAGTATCTTGTTCATCTTATATATTCTAAAAATATTCTGATGTTATCAAACAATTTTGAGGAGTGGAGCGTTATCAGTACTAAAGGCATTAAAAATTGAAGCGCTCATATAAACTAATGAACAGTCAACATTCCTACAGCAAATGATGCCTGCGCATTACCAGGGCCTATTACAACTGTCATAAAGAAATGAAAAAAAAATGTGATATCGCCGAATTTTTCGTCTTTCTCTCTTTATTCCTTGCCTAGTAATTATTTAGTTTACTACCCAGCCGCTTGGTGGTGCAAATTGGGCGGTGAACACGTTCGACCATAGGAGCGGCCTATCCTTTTATAGTATTAGAATACTTGGTTAAGGTGATGAGTATACTGTCTATCTAAGACGACAGGAATGTAATAAAAAAAAAACAGCACACAATCCTTAATATACCTTGTGTTAACTTTGTCGTTTGAAACGCTGTGTGAGTGCCAGGCTTCACAACTGCAGGGATAGATGCGTATAACCTGTTATTCGTAGTCTACACAAAACTGTTGGTGTGATGCAACTCATGCTTGTTGGCCGGCCTGAACACTGACGGGTCTTACGCCCGTATTATTAATCAACATCTTCCCTTGAAGAGGATCGTCGTGTTTCAACCCGAGTTTTAAACTCAATGAGTCCTGAGGGACACCGGCTTACTGTACTTAACTGGGTGGTGTTTCGTTAAAATTAACTATTTCCAATAAAATTATTTTATAATATTGGAATTAGTTAATTTTACCGCCACACCACCACGTTAAGTACTGTACTTAACCAAAGCTAATGCTATGCTTACATAACCTATCCTAATCTAACCTAACCTAACCTAACCTAATAAATCATAACCAAACCTAATCAATTAAGCTTACAACCAAACTTAACATAGTATAACATAACCAAACTTAGCGCCTTGAGGCTAACCAAAACTAACCAAAGCTAATGTGATGAAACCTAGCGTGATAAGAGCAAGGGCTGTTGGGCGATGGCTGGGTGGTGTTGGGGCAGCTCATCTCATGATATACAGTCAGTGTGAGTTCAGCACGGGAGGAAGCAACACCTTACACGGGCGACCGTCACAGTACAACCAAACAACCAACTTATTTACCTTACCGTAAGTTATGTTACAGATAGATAGATAATTTATTCAGTAAAATCGTCATGCAATTTCGTATAATTTCAACATGTATACAGGGATATGATGTACAGTGCACTTATTAAACGAACAATATGTAAGACAAAAATCTGTTCTCGGTTTTGTTCAATAATTAATTATTTACATTTGACGAATATAATGAAAGGCTTCCATCGTCATCATAGTTCAAATAATCCCAGCCGAATTTAAAGGCTCCTATCATTTATCCTTGGGTTATGTTTATAATTTAACGTAGGAATTGTAATCGGTCACACAACACCAACAGCAGTGTAAGGAGAGCACCCCGTAAATCCAGAACCAGGGCAATGAAGGGAGATAAAATCATTCTGTGCATGAGAAAGCGGCCAAATATGTTTATGGAGAGATAAGGTGTCTACACAAAATTGGAGAACACGTGAACCAGCCGTTGAATAGGCTACCTTCGACCTCATCTCCAAGAAGACGCCACTAGACCCGCCAGTGTTCAGGCCGGTCAACAAGCAGGAGTTCCATCACACCAACAGTTTTGTGTAGACTACGAATAGCAGGTTATACGCATCTATCCCTGCAGTTGTGAAGTCTGGCACTCACACAGCGTTTCAAACGACAAAGTTAACACAAGGTATATTGAGGATTGTGTGCTGGATTTTTTCTTGATTAAATTCCTTTCGTCTTAGATAGACAGTATACTGATCACCTTAACCAAGTATTCTAATACTATAAAAGAATAGGCCGCTCCTATGGGCGAACGTGTTTACAGCCCAAGTGGCTGGGTAGTAAACTAAATAATTACCAGGCAAGGAATAAAGAGAGGAAGACGAAAAATTCGGCGATATCACATTTATTTTTCATTTCTGTATAGCAGCTGCAATAGGCCCTGGTAATGCGCAGGCATTATTTGCTGTAGCAAAGTTGACTGTTCATTAGTTTATATGAGCCCTTTAATTTTTAAAGCCTTTAGTACTGATAACGCTCCAGTCCTCAGAATTGATAGATAACATCGGAGTATTATTAGAATATAGTGGATGAACAAGATACTGTTGCATTTTCAATATTATAGGCTGGAGCTTTGAAGTTGTCGGTTCATTTATTCGTTTTAGGACCACCCACGACTTTTTGGACGAAATTATGTTTTTCCTGCAAATTTCGATGTGTTTTGAATGGATTTCATATTTATTTCTTGCGCAAATCCATTTAGCGAGGTTGAGCAGGAAAAACAAATGTAGTGTTTTAGCCACAAAATTTATATTCTCCAGTCACAGGGTCTCCCTCACTACACGAAAGTTCGCCCTTGCGAATATGCTTATACAAATATTCCATTTTTTACACCTTTTTCTCCCAATACAAAAGTTATGGTCCCTTAAGGTATTGTACTAATTTATATTTATTAGGTACAATAAGCACTGTCAGTATTTTGTGTAGTTCATTTATGAATTTTTTTTTTAAATATTTGATAAGCAATGTAGAGTACTGACCCCCAAAAAGTATCATTATCGTTAACCATGGAGTCGATGTAATTCGAGGCATTCCGAACAGTATTGCTCGACCATCTTCTCTACGGTTGGTTGTTCTATTGTACATCCGCTACCTATGGGCATGAATGAGTATATACAGGTACGTTTTCGAACGATGTGAATCCTCCGAGGCTTCAGATCATATATTACATGATCAGATATTACATGACTCGGAGTGGACGCCATACCAGTCATCAACGGTGTCTTACATCGAATGGGGAGAAGAATAAGAGTGCTGAGATAGGACGACGAACTGGGGTGAGCAAGCCCACAGTATCATGATAGGTTAGGCGCCATGAAACTGCTGCTTCTACTCTGAAACTTACAGTCATAAATGTCCCGTGATTTGAAACCTTATTTCAGCATTAACCAATTCAATTTAAATACCGTATCATTAACATGGCAGATGCCATGTTGAGCGATATATTGTAGGAGCTGTACACTCTAATATCAAGTAATTTGCTTATTCTCTCTTCATAACAGGCATATCGTGAATAACATGAGGAGGAATATTGTGAAACTCGGAATATGTGAAACTCTGTTAATGCAATACCGTAATGGTGAAATGTCCATTTTGAAATCTGTCTCAGTCTCAGTTATATGTTCTGAGACAATTCCCATTTATTATATATTTCAGTGTTTATTGTAACCATCAATCAGTGGCTTGTTTAGACATACGTTTTTTCTACCGTACACGATACATTCATAAATATAGCTTTATGGATTTCTTGTTATATTGAAGTATTTAGTATGCCATACAAGGACGACTCCCTCCCTTAAACCTACCCCTATCCTAAGCATTTCGTCTAGCGTTTCAAATTGTAGCAACGGAAAATCTAACATAACTTTTTTGGGGGACTCTACAGTATCTTGCCTTCCTAATAACTGACAGTATATACCTGTACAATATATGTAAATTGTATGTCAACACAGTACCAATTTAATTAATCTAACATTAACAGTGATTGGATCTGAGTGTGACATCTCATAAAGATTCAGTTTTGTCTAGTATATGATAAATATTGTTCTGCTTATATGTCAGCCCTGAGAATTGAATATGTATATGGCCTTAATATAAACTGTATTTGAGTGTGATGGTAAATGGCTAGAAAATATACCATACCAGTTTGTTCATTATAAAAATAAAGGCTATGGTAATTAATGGCCTTGCACCAGAAATGAAGTTCAGTTTATATATATATATATATATATATATATATATTTTTTTTTGTCACCCAAGGAAAAGAGCTGTGCAGTTTGCAACTACTGTAAAATGGGACCTAACTATTGTTATTTAGTAACTCCAAGAAAACCCCCAATATACAGTATATCTGAAAAGGGAGATAAGTTCACAAGCACTAAAAATACCTACCTAACTACTGTAAATTAGTACATAAGGACTGTACTTTAGTTCCTAATTACTGTAATTTTGCATTAACACATTAATAAATTAATGAAGTATAACTACCTTAAAGTGCCATTGGTTTTGTATAGCGAGAAAGTGGTGTAAGAATAGAATATTTGTGTAAGCAAATATATATATATATATATATATATATATATATATATATATATATATATATATATATATATATATATATATATATATATATATATATATATATATATATATATATATATATATATATATATATATATATTGGATCAGCAGTAAAATCTGCAGTACATGAAACCGAAAAGACCTAACCTAACCTAACCTAACAAAAAAAATCGCTTTTACTGAAGATTCGAAGGGAGAATATTCCCGTAATTAGGCAAATACTTATCTTTTACTGCAAAATAATCAATGTGTTTCTGTGAGAAATAATCCATAGATATCTATTTTTTTCTATAACCTTCTGACTATATATAAATTAGCGTTATTTAATAAGCTGGTGTTATCGTACCTTATCATGCAAGGCGCAATGGGATAAATGCGTTTGCCACTCACCAGCCGCTTGGCGTAGCTACATGCCGATAACCACAAGGAAACAAGAAAACACGAAGTTCTCAAGTGCTTTCGTGTAATTCACATCTTCAGGGGTGAGTATAGACTAAGGAGAAATACATAACAAGGTATCCGCTTTCACTTGTATTAAGCAACTTATATATGGAATTCTTTGAAAAGAACCTATTAAGTAATATTTTACCACCTTCAGCAGTCTGGTTTAGATATGTAGCTGATGTATCATGTCTCTGGCCATGTAATGAGGACCTAAACGCTTTTCTACCACAACAAAACAAGTTAGCCCCCTCGATCAAATTCACTGTTGAATTAGAGCTTGACTGTAAATTTCCATTCCTAGACTGTCTGATCCACAGAATAGGTAACACCTTTAAGTTCAGTATTTATAGGAAACCTACTAATGTGTGTTCATACATTCATTATTAGTATGCCCACCATAATAGTGTCAAACAGTCAGCATTTTCTTCAATGTTTTGTAGGTACCTTGAGAATTTGTAGTCCGGAATTCATTGATGAGGAATATAAATATATCCATAATATTGGTTTGAACCTTAAGTACCCTAGATCTTTTATAGACAAATGCCTTAGCATTACTAAGAAATCTTTTTATAGAACCGATCCCAAGCCCACCCATGACCATAAGAATCTCTTAGTAATACCATTTTACAAAAATTTCTCTCAAATCTATTTGCAACTAAAAACCTGGAAATTCAATGTGGCATTTAAAAACTCATGTACTGTAAAACAATTGTTAATCAAGAACTCCCCCAACAATGCAGGCGGCTGCATTTACAAGGTTCCTTGCAAGGAATGTAATATGTTTTACTTAGGCCAGACAGGTAAAGACCTTGTAACTAGACTTAAACAACATAAATACAGTGTTAGGACAGGCCTGGAATCCAATGCTCTGTTTGTCCATTTGAGGGATAATAAGCATTGCATTGACTGGGATAATGCCTCCTCAATATTGCCTTGTAATTCAATTGACAGTAGGAACATTATAGAATCCTGTCTCATTAAACATACCGAATCCATCAACATGAATTTGAGTAATGGTATGTACAAACGGGATAATTTCGTAATTAAGAAGATTTGTAACCAGGTAAGAAGGTGGGTCATCTTACCCTCTGACCTGACTACCGACTGCTGCGGTGCTATTGAAGATTAGTAGGGTCACTGCCTAGTAGGGTGTGTCATACGGAGGCGAATTTTTTTTTTTGAGTTTGAAAAATCGGCCCATGGTATTAATGATGTAGTTCTATGTGCAGAATCATGTGATATCTTCAGATTTGAAAAGTTTTCATTTTTTGCTAGGTAAATTTTAACTTGAAATCTTATGAAAATTCAGTATTCCCACCCTTTTACCAACACCACTAAATAGCTTATTTAAAGTAAAGTAAATGTATCAGGTTAATTTATTAGGATGAAAATGATCCAGAATAGTGAAACGAATGATCTTGACACATTTATTAAATTTAATATTCCTTTAGAAAACAAAATCATCAAATACAAAAACCGGTTTTACTACTACGACCCGGTGTTGCTGCACACCATAGAGAACATGTCTTTCTTGCTTCTGTTTCTACTCATCACCTCCCTGCTGACCACCTGAGCTCGGATGTAGCCTTCCCTCCTCTCCTGGCTGTACACGTGACTGCTGGCCTCGCTCACTTGCTGTACACAACGCTCTATACTCTGGGTGTGCGAGGGCCAGGCAGGGACATGCATGGGGTTGTCCAGGAAAGCTCTGACTTGAACATTGGTGAGGCTGCAGGTAAGAGGGGCTCACTGCCAGCCTGGATGTTATCCAGATCTATGAGATCAGTGAGGGTCTTGGCACCTAGATTGACTTCAGGAGTCTTCCTGACCCTGAAGGAATCGTCACCAACTGATTCGTCATGCCCAGATCCTCTCATAAGTCTCATATCCAAGATCTTTTTGACCTCCACTCTTCTCTCCTCCTCATCCTTACTGCAGAGCATTGTCTGCAGAACTGCCTCGGGATGAGCATACCAGGAAGATCTCCTCACAGTCTGCTCCACAATCTGAACAACCTTCCTTGGCTGACTCCTCAGGAGCTCAAGCTGGAAGAGAACATGCCTCGGACCTTCGGAGAACGTTGACTTGACCTTGGTGTTGAACCAATTTGGCAAGTAGACACTCACGAGGAATTGGACAATAAGTCTCAGGTTGTGAAGCTGGTTCCCTTTCAGTTTATGATGAGCGACCCAAATTCTGCAGAACCTGAGAGCCGTTGTGAGCCACCTAGAATGTGAGACTGGACCTATCTGCAGGTAAGCAAGTCTATCAGGCATGACCCCAGTTTTGATGGCACTGCAAATCATGTAACCATAGTACTGGTCAGTACTCAGGTCGTCAATGACAGTATGTGCAAGCTCAACGAGTGGAGGGCCAACTGTGATTTTTTCAAAGCTCGGATTTATTTCTAACTCAGTGGCAGAGTCCAGTATCTTGCCAAGAGGACCAGACCATTTGGTGTTTGAAAGAGTCTTGCCATCCAGCTCCTGGATCAGATGTCTGAGCGGCAACTCGTTGGTGTGGAGGTCACAAACAATCCAGACCACCTTCCTCCCAATCTTCCGCTCTATCCACTGTATGACCCCCCCTTGCCACCCTGTGTTCGTGTTGGTGCTGTCCCCTCCAATGGCCTGCAGGGTCTGGTCTACGTTCCTCTCTCTTCAGCTGGCTTCTGATGTCATCTTTTCTGGAGTGAAATGCCACAAATATTTCCCTCCTGGTTCACTGCAGCAGGAGTAGTGTTCTCCTTCACCATGGCAGGGAACAACTTGTCAGAATCTCCAATTTTCATGAACACTTTAGTGTCATCCCTTCTCCCATCAAAGAACAAACAATTGATTCCATTTTCTCTTATCCCCTTATCAAACTCCTCTTCTAGGTTACTGACAAGTTTCTCCTGAGCTCTCCTTACTTTGTTATGATCTATCACAAGGTGAACATCATCAGGTGTTATCAAACCACCGTCAACCCAGGCAGCTGTTGCTATCTCTGCAGTTTCTCTGAGACCAGTGTGGTGTCGGATGCTGGCCAGTGCTATGCTCGGGATATCTTTCCTATTTCGAATCTTATGCCTGGAAGGTTTGGGATCATTATGTTCTGGGTCAGCCATGGGGAAGTCATTAAACTCTGAATCAGCTTGACTCCAATCATCGGCCTTTTTTACCTCACCCTGGGCCTGCTCAAGTCTCTTTTCCTCGGCAACTCTTCTCCTCTTCTGTCTCTCTGTGGCAGCCTCCTGTCTCTTGGACTCCGGAATATCTTGGCTAGAAATCATGAGAGCCCCTATACTGCCAGTCTTCTCTCTCCGTGCTTTGACAAATGCCAGTTCGATCACAGGAATCTTCAGTTCACGCTTGCAAATACAGGAGATGTGGGCCTCGGATTTACAGTCACGATCGTATCCAAACTCAGGACAGAGAACAATTGGGCACTTGCAAGTAATTATGTCAAATAACTGGTCCAGTTGCTTGGCGCAAGCTGTCCTTAACTGCAAGTTTTCTCTCTCAAGAGAGATATCTCTGGCTCTTTCTCCCAACTGGCTAGCAGTCTCTCAATGTCTTTCTGACTTGTTATGACTGAGGCTTGAACTGAGCGTTAGCCAGAGTGTACTGTGCCAAGACAGCTTTTGGTCATATCACTGGCAGCCGCCCTGTTTTAGTAAGTAAGTTCTTTTGGTTCTTTTCTACTGATTTGCCTGGATTAAAACACCGTATCTCAAAGCATCTCTCAATGTAGGTAACCTGACTTCAGGAGCTTCTCCAGACCCAAGATAGTGACCTAGATGAAGCTGATTTTTTGGTTCCTCGTCCTGACACAAGCAGCCATCGCAAATATTATCAACTTATAAATGGATCAGAATCTGAAACAGAAAAAAATATTGTTAGTTGGGTTGTTAAAGAATGAAGTCAGAAAGCAATGTTCAATATTTAATTGTAATGCACTAATGCAGCTGTACGTTAGATTTTCGATAAATTTCACGCTAAAATTTGCCTAGCAAAAAGTTGCAAAATATTGAAACTGAAATTATTTTCTGTTTATATACACTAAAATCTACCAAAAAAGTGATGGGCCATTAGTTTTAGCTGATCTTCCCTCATATGACACACCCTACTGCCTAGTGACCGGACCACTGTGGACACTCACTGACCCCTAAGAACTTGATCTCACTCTCCTCTACTGTATATACTGTATATGCCTTGTTATGTATTTCTCCTTAGTCTGTACTCACCCCTGAAGATGTGAATTACACGAAAGCGCTTGGGAACTTCGTGTTTTCTTCTTTCCTTGTGGTTATCAGCATATACCTATATCACGCGCACCTACAGTGATTTACTTGCATATATATATATATATATATATATATATATATATATATATATATATATATATATATATATATATATGTATATATATATATATATATTATATATAAATATATATATATATATATATATATATATATATATATATATATATATATATATATATAATGATACAAATCAATGAAAATGAAATATATATATATATATATATATATATATATATATATATATATATATATATATATATATATATATATATATATATATATATATATATATATATATCTTGATAAATCACACGGGAAAATGGAAACAACGGAGTACCTTAGCTTGTCTTTTATTCAAGACATCTTCAGAGGCAACTGGATTACATGGACAGAGAGAGGCTTAAATATACAGGGTGACCTTAAAACATGAGGTCAGGTCATAATGATGACATCCACTAATCCCCACACCAACACACACGTAGAGGAGCTTAAGAGAAGGGTGGTGACGTGACTAGCCAGGTCAGGTCAGAAAAAAGGGACCCACAAAATAACTATCATACATCTAGATCAAAGGTTTTCAAAGCATTTTTAACCTTGGGCCACTGACAAATAAATTTATGTAACATATTATCAGTTTTGAACTGACCATCACTAAGTTTTATTGATTTTAATTCCTTAATCAAACTAGCTTCAACCAGAAGTCTTTCTGTGACACAAGATGATTTGAATACTTCTAAGCTTTTTTCCCAAGCAATGGGGTGATTATTATTCCTAACATGAACGAACAAGGCACTGCTTTCAGATGCAGTTCTGATATTATACTTATGTTGTTTGATTCTGAGCTGTAGTGTTTTTCCTGTCTGACCTACATAATTACAATTACATTTGCTACATGGAATACAATAAACACTTCCATTTACATTCAAACTTGGGCTATTCCTTATTAACATATTGGTAATGGTTGAGTCATACTTGAAAACAACATTAATATTTAGAAGCTTGAGGGACCGAACTAACGGGACAAATTCATTACGATAGGGCAGAGTCAAAATATTCTTAGGTGTAGGAACTTGTCTGGTTTGAGATGAATGAAAGGATTTTTTAGCCCTTTTAAAACAACGATCAACAAACACAGAGGGGTACCCAAGTTTCTGTGCAATAGAACGAATGTGTTTCAATTCATCGTCAATAAATTCAGAGTCACAAATACGCAGACATCTTAGGAACATAGCAGAAAAAACTGACATTTTGGTAGACTCAAGGTGATTCGATAAAAAGTGAATGAAACTGTCTACCTGTGTGGGCTTTCTATATACCTTAAATTTATAGTTTTGGCCATTTCTCATGATAAGCATATCAAGAAATGGAAGGGATGATGTTCTTTGTCTTTGGCCTAAAAACAGTGACCCATTGGAATTTTTAGACAAGCTTAATAATATTGTCCCTCATGATAAGCATATCAAGAAATGGAAGGGATTCATTTATTTCTCTTTCAATTTTGAATGTGATACTAAAAGCAGTCCTAGACTCTTCTATACTTCACACAAAGCCTGTTCAATGAGTTTATGGCGCCGTGAACCTCTAATGGGGACTACCCGTACCACTTAGGTGGTGAGAGTAACTTTTTACCAAATCCGGCTTCGAAACACGAGGATCCATATATATTTCGTTAGCCCAATAAAGCTCGTGGACTTCTACATGCAATCAACACCTCAACCCGCCAGGATTCGAAACCCATGGCCCACGAGCGTCTCTATATAAATAAAAAAAAGAGCGTCGGTGGTACATGGCAACATTTTGCCGAGGGACTGTTCGTGCATTGTTTCGGTGATACATGGCAACATTTTGTCAAAGAACTGTTCGCTCGTTGTTTCGTAGCTTACCAGCTTGAGCCACTGTTTGTTCCCAGCTTTGCCCGGGGAAGGAAGGATTGTAATCGCGCTGAAAAATTAAGATCAAATTAACTGAACAAAATGACGCCAAAGAAA
This sequence comes from Homarus americanus, assembly GCF_018991925.1. Lineage (NCBI taxonomy): Eukaryota > Metazoa > Arthropoda > Malacostraca > Decapoda > Nephropidae > Homarus > Homarus americanus. The sequence goes on from NW_024715112.1 coordinate 156,021, forward strand.
CAACCAAGGCTGTCAATTTTTGAAAGAAGACAGAGAGATGCACTGAGAAAGCAGCAATCAAGATCAAGTGAATCAACACAACAACGTGCTGCACGTTAAAAACTATCAGAGAGCGAACAACGGCAAGTCGGTCAAAGGAAACAGATCAGGATAGGGAATCCCATCTTAACGCTGACAGAAAGCGAACAGTGGACAGTCGGTCACAGGAAAGGGAATCCCGTCTTAATGCTCAGAGAGAGCGAACAGCAGCAAATCGGTCATAGGAAACAGATCAAGAAAGGGATTCCCGTCTTAATGCTGACAGAGAGCGAACAGCGGAACGTTGGTCACAGGAAGCAGATCAAGAAAGGGAATCCCATCATAATGCTGACAGAGAGCAAACAGCAGAAAGGCATTCTCACGACTGGTGGTGAAGAACATGATGTCACATGTACTGGAAGCTACAATACTAACAGGAAAAGCTAAAGGAGAGGACGTGTTTATACAAAGGATACCTCTCATCACCAATGACCTGCCATTTGAGTTCAAGCGACTTCAGTTCCCGGTTAAAGTGAGCTTTGCAGTGACCATCAACAAAAGCCAGGGACAGTCCCTAAAGATGGTTGGCCTAAACCTGGTGTTTCCTTGCTTCTCTCATGGACAGTTCTATGTTGGATGCTCCGGAGTGGGCGTTTCTGCTAATGCATATATATATGCAGTACATGAAACCGAAAAGGCCTAACCTAACCTAACAAAAAACAAAAAAACATCGCTTTTACTGAAGATCTTTTACTTCCGCTTGGCGTAGCTACAATCGCGGAGGACTATCCTTCTATAGTATTTGAATCCTTGCCTCAATCTATCCGTGGGGCCCCACGATTACACAACATTCTCCCTACTTAACCTCCGAAAAACACTCTTTCAAAATTACATTACTCAGTTACTATAAACATCCTTTGCATTGGTATTTATAATAAAAAATCTCCAGACCTAATCCTAGAAAACTTGTGGTTCTAGAATTATGTCTTAGAAGTGGAATAGCTATGAAGGACTAATTCCGAGGGAATTACCTTATCTAGTTAATGGTATCATTTACTGTAATAAAATATGATCTATCTTTGCCTTGATTGACTTTCATATTCTTATGTTTATTCGGTATCTTATTTATTGCAATTTTTTATCTAACTGGGGTGTGTTAGTGAACAGTATAGAGTAGACAGAATATCGTATGAAATGTGTCAGTATTTGGACCATTAGTTGAATACCCAACATTATTGAAGGACACCAAGGTGATAGACAGTGAGGTGACAATAACGCACTTCCCCCCTTTGCCTATTTTGCTAATTAAATCTTTTTTATAACTTAGGCCTAAACAAATAGAATTCCGCTTGTTAGCACCTCTAAACGTGGTGGAGAAAGTCACGGGAGCTTGTTTAATATGGCTAAGTACGAAAATCCTTAATAATTAAACAAATTCCTAAGCAATTTAACATTCCCAGAAACATTTCATGCCCTGAAATATTTTTGAATTAGTTTACCTTCAACAAGTCATTTATACAATGAAATATGAGTTACGAAATATGAGTTACAGGAAAAATATTCATATTAAAAATGGCGGCCAGGCAGCAAGAGCACACAGAATATATCAATCACATCATGAAACTATTGTAAAATCGTATTTCTGAATATGACAACCAAAAAAGGTCCATCTCTAATGTCAACTACAATAATCATAGAAATTACTGTACTATATTAACAATTATGGGCGTCCAATATGGCTGGAATTATTAAATAATAAAAACTTCTGTGATATACAGTATATGGTGAATGATGATCATGAATATATTTCACGTCCATATCTAGAGGGAAAGAAAATTGCTGTAAAATAGCCAAAATTTCAAGAAAAATGTGCTATGGTAATTGGTATTAAATGCTAACTACAGTTTTTTATAGCTGCTGTCATTTCTGTGTTTTTAAGTTTTTAACAAAAGTATGGAATCGATTAAGTAAACAAATATATGTGTTCAAATTGTAAGAAAAAGCTTCTTTCTCTTAAAGAATACATTCCTTGTGTTAAACATAACAGTAATGAAAACTTTGTCACATTCACATTAATTACATAATAGAGCTCAATCATCAAAGTCATCATATTCCTCTTTATAGACAACGTCTGGCATACTAGTGAGCTCAAACTCTGCATGATCTCCATAATCACTATCATCACCTAATATTCCCTCAAATTCACAGTTCTGCTCATCAAAGCGTTTGTTAGTGACCAATAAGGCAGCTCAGGTGGCATACTTTCGACGATCCATTTTAGAGCGAGGTGACCAAATGAATCAATTTGCCAGCCATTATTGGTAGCATCAGGGATATATGGCTGTACATGGGTGGCATTTTTCCCTATAAAAACTTGATAGTTTGCCCTCAGAATGTGTTGCTGTAATGACATGGGGTGAATAAACTGATATCCACACCAGTTGAATTGCTGATGAGAGAACCATGGGGAGAGTAGGACTGCGCATTTTATATCTAACTTTGTTGACCAGATGGTCATTTTGATATCCATAAATTTTGAAAGTGAAATCCTCCAGTTCATAAAATTCTTATCAGTTATATCTGTACGTTCTCCCATTTTCTGAAAAACATTCCATGAAGTTTGGATATTTCACCAGGTAGGTCCATGGACGAACTTTACCTCTTCGAGCAAAGGCACTCACATTGTGAAAGTCAGTGAAGGCATGAAGGACGAGCAAAGATAGGCTTAATTCTCTCCCAATTTTAGTGACAATGCTCTTTCCATCTATTGCCGTTTATTGCCTGCTCCAGAATCCATCATGCCTTGGGTTTTGAGATTGTTTGCAGCGTAATGATGGACCAGCAGACATAACACATCTGTGTCAGTTGACCTGCCTATCACAGGCGTTTTATCAGACTGCTTGACGACATGCATAAGATGCGGGTGTCATTAACTATTTAGTTTGGTAGTGTAATAGGTTTGAGAGGTTATGCGTAACATCCTCCGCCACGTTTGAGAGTGCTAACTAATGGATTCATATTGCCTAGGATCATACCAAATTAGAAATACTCCTTAGCAAAATAAGCAAGAGGGGGGGGATGGGGGATGGTCTCTGTCCGCTGGACTATGACGTTTATATATGTATTAGTTAATTCTTGCAAAGAATATCTACAATCATATCCAGAATTTAATATAACACCCGACCACATATTATCACCTAATCATGTTTAAAGTTTCTTGCGCTTCTTAAAATGAAAGACCACAGACCTGATAGGGAGAGGTTTTATGGAAACTGGCTAGGTTTTAAAGGGGTGTACGCATGTTAATGGAGAGAGGAAGGGAAAGAGGAAGAAATATCGCATAGGAGATTAGAGATAGAGGAAGTTAGACTTGTAGGTTCTATAAAATGTATAATTATCTCACTAGTTTACCAATGGGAAGATGAGACGTTGACAAATCACTAGGCTGTAGCATTACCTGGAGCACCTGGCAACTCATTCCAAGTTACTCAGACTCGGTGTTTAAAAGTTCTATGAAATGTTTCTGAATCTTTTACAGTATATCTAGCTGAATGGCATGACACAACCTTTTAATTGTGGTCAGACTAAATTGTTAAGCATGCATTCCTCCTCTTATTTACGAATGCTGTTATTTCCTCATTTGTTATAGTTTGTATTCAGATTATCAAATATAACTTAATTGCCTTCTAATTGTTATTTGTTGTTTGGTAGTGGTGGTGATGAGGCGGTGTGACGTTAGGAGACGGGAGACGGTGGGGGAAGGAGGGATTGCACAGTGAAACTATCCATGAAAAAGCCTATGTTCAAGTGGCGTTGCTGGGTCACGTCTTGTGGGTGCCTGGTAGAGGTTAGCTGGAATAAGGGTACAGTCATTCATAGGATTGGCCATATTTAAAGTATTCTGGAGTTAGTAGGTTAAGCGATGTATTTTTTTTATTCTGATATAATCTTATGCTACTGTATACCTACTACCAAATGTGTCATTATACTGCTCCGGGTTTTTGTATTACTCCATCGTGTTACTGTATATCCTCTGCGCCATTAACCAGCTTTTCTATTTCCCTTACAGGATGGGCATGGAGGCGTGGTTATTAACGGTGGTGGGCGTGCTGGGGTCGTGGTTGTTAATAGTGATGGGCGTGGAGGTGTGGATTCTATTGATGGTGGGCGTGATGGGATCGTGGGCATACACCAGGAGGCGGCATAACTATTGGTCTGCCCGAGGAGTGTCCACCCCACCTTACCTTCCTTTCCTGGGCCACTTGCACAAGCTATTCTCTCCCACACAGTCGAAACAGCTATACTTCTGGGAGGTTAGTGGCTGCTTCGGATATTTCCTCTTTTATCTAAGTTTGTCATTCTCTTGGTTTTTATCTTGGTTTGTCAATGTCTCCGTCTTTAACCTAACCCCCACCCCCAGGTAACGTTGTTTTGATCATAAGGCGGAATTAGCAGGTGATCTGCAAACATCATATAGTCTTGAGGACTGACCAGCTCTTATTACTGTTTTTACAGATCTATCACAAGTACGGTGGAGCCAGATTCTGTGGACTGTATGAATTACATAATCCTCTCCTGTTGATCGGCGATCCACATCTCATAAAACACATCTGTGTTAAGGATTTTGACCATTTCGTTAACCGTCGCGGTATTGGAACCTTTAACAACAATAATGTTGTAAACCTCATGCTATTTAATAAAATGGGTGGTGAGTGGAAAGCACTACGATCCGTGATGTCTCCGACTTTCACCTCTGGCAAAATGCACGTGATGTTTCCTCTCATTTGTGAGAAGGCTGATGCTCTCGTCTCCTTCTCTCTCAAACAGTCTGCTGAGAAATACTACACTGACATGAAATACAACTTTGCATGTTTTACTATAGAGACTATAGCTTCCTGTGCTTTTGGTGTTGACTGTGATTCTAAAGACGATGAAATTAGAAATTTCGCTAAACAAGCAGATAAACTCTTTTACTTTTCATTTACTTCCATCATGAAAATTGCTCTTAGGAGAATTTTTCCAAAGCTAAGTAGTGCTCTAGGACTTACAAGAGAACGTCCTGAGTTTCTGTTCTTCAAGAATGTGGCGAAGAAGGCCATACAGCTGAGACAAGAAGGTCAGCGACGCGGAGATTTCCTAGACCTATTACTGGAGGCCAGTGCTACTGACGAACCTTCTATTACCCATAAAAAAAACCTCACCATCCAAAACAACGACCACACCGCCCAGAACAACGACCACACCACCCAGAACAACGATCACACCACCCAAAACAACGACCACACTACCCAGAACAACAACCAGCACATCAACGACCAAACCCAAGCTCCTTCAAAAGATGGTAAGACAAATCTGGGGTACTGTGAATGTGTCAAACCTAACTTGCCTCATCAGTCAGCCTTAATGGGGTCTTTGCTGCTTGCTGAAAAGCATATTTTTGGTGAGTGAGCGAAGCTAGTGCACTTGCTATATCAGACCTCAAGATATCACCCAAGGAGATGACAAGGCCAATATTAACACATCTATATCAGTATAGGCTGCGACTAGCAATAAAGAAAATTAGAAACAGAGAATGGGAATCTGGGCAACAGAGCTGGGCTGTGTCACTGCTTGTCTGAGAACATAAATCAGACCTCATTCCTTTCCAAAACTCTACATCAGGAATAGGAGGGAAATGGAGCAGAAGGAAGGGCGGGATAAGTGCATGCACTAACTTCGCTCATAAACAAAAATAGGGTATTCAGCAAGCTTCAAAGCCCTTATTTCAGTGAGTTGAGCTCGCTAGTGCACTTACTAAATTCAACAGGAAGGAGGATGCTAGGATGTAAGGGGAGCAGTGAGAACACACATGGACAGTTGAATTTTATTTATTCTAGATTAAGCTACATTAATATTTTTCTAGTGTGCTGTCTGTGGCTCGAGGGGTAAGACCCATTGCGACGCAGGGTGCGTCTGACACTTGATGAAACAGGTATCTTACTTTGAAGCAGGAGGCCGATTTCCACTGACCCCGTTCCCAGACCTGTGAGAGGGAGTGGGCCCTCAAGAAAGCCAGTGAAGCCGCTACACCCTGCATGTCGTGGGGACGTGGGTCCTTCCTAGGGTCAGCCTCCTCTACAACCTGCCACAACCTGTCTGTCAATCCTCTGACTGACAGCGGGCGACCCGACCGAGGATGAATGAAGAGATGATGCTGGCTGGTGATGTGATCTGCTGTAACCGAAAGGTATTGGCGTAGGGTCCCGACCGGGCAGAGACGGTGATGCTCGCCCTCCACCTTGCATGCAAGAAATGCTACTGGCAGGAGCCTGTGGTTCTCCAGCTCATTTTTCGCCAGGGAGGTGGGAAAAGGTGCCAGGGACACTCCAGAATCTCCTTGGGTAAAGGAGGTCCAGTGGTCGTACCTCATGAGTGCCTTGAGCTGGGAGGACCTGAAGCCCGTGGCCAGCGCTACGAGGAAGAGGGCCTTCTGTAGTAGGCAGTCCTTTTTGGTCGGATGGTGAATGGATCCTGGGGTGAAACAGATATCAGATTAATCTATGTCATGGTAAAACCTTCATAGTAACAAGAACAAAAGGAAAACAAGCAACATACGGCCAGAGGCCTTCAGGCTAGGTTGTGAGTATAGTTCACAGGTCTGAAGGAGTAGTACTTACCGGGCCTGAAGAGTGAAGACCAGAAGGTCCGTAGTGGTCTAGCAGGTGGTCGCTGGTGGAAGAGGCCCCGCTTCAGCAGGGTAACCGACCTGTTTTTAACCTTCACACTGCACCCGTAATCCAGGGGGTCAGTGAGGGCAGCCAGGTGGATGGAGATGGTAGGGATAGATCTGTCACGCTCGTACACTAGAGATGATAGAAACTCTAGAACTACACTTTCAGAGGCGTGGAGATCCTTGCTCCTTGAGGTACTACTGGAAGGGTTTCCAGCAGGACTCGTATTGTCTTACTCATGCCAAGATGTCCTGCACCACTCTAGGAGAATACAGTCTGCTCAGGGAGGCACGCAGAAACTCCACCGTAAGTGAAGTGATCTCTGTAGCCTGAAAACGAAGGGATCGAAGAGGCAGGCGTTCCCCAACATCAATGGATGAGGGCTCCAGCCTCGTAGCTCTGAGAACCATGGTTGAGCTGGCCAGTAGGTGGCCAGGAGGAGGACCTTTCCGTTGAAGCTGCGAAGTTTGTGGCAGACCAGTAGTAGGAACTTTGGAGCAAGCGGGTGGGAACAGGTAGAAGTCCGTGAAGGCATCTGGCCTTGGTGTCGGCGTCAACCGACTCAAGTAAACTGGGAGCTGAGTGGATGTCTGAGAGGCAAAGAGGTCTACATCCGCCCCCACCTCTCTATCAGTAACTTAAATACACTTTGGCGTAGTGTCCACTCTACTGACGTCCCCTTGAAGCGAGAGATTGCGTCTGCCCAGCCGTTCTTGATTCCCGGGACATGGCAAGAGACATGTTGTGTACCCACCAAGATCTGCTCCGAGAGTGACAGCAATTGGGCTGGGTGGACCGTGCCCTGGCTGTTGAGGCAGAAAAACGGCTGCTGTGCTCCATTTCGAATCAGATGGCTTCGTCCTGGGTAGTCTGGTTGTCCTTAGGAGAGGCGGGCGGGTCCCTTGCCAGGTTAGGCCTTGTCTGACGACCCTAGATGCCCAGCCACGAAAGAGCCAGGAATCATCCCAACCAGAAAGAAGGGCAAAGGTTGAAGGCCGAGGCCAGGGCGAGTCCAGGAGCGAGGGTAGAAAGGGCCTTGTAGACGCTGGATGCCGAATCTGGGTGGAGGAATTGGGGTTGTCGGCGTGCTTTCAACCAGGCGCCGAGTTGGGCCAGTCCTACCGTAGTGGAGAATTCGACGGCCGCCTTCTACCTCTCCATGGCGTCCATGGTCATGTAATCGGGACAACCTGAGAGGCCTGCCATGGGAGAGGACTGGGTTAATTTCGGAACCCACGACAACTGCATCAACTCGTCTTTTACCCGGTCATCCTGGGAGATAAAACTGCAAGGGCCAATGAGGGGTAGGTGATGTGAGAGCTGTTCCTTCCAGCAACCGCAGCCCAGCTCCAATGGAGGTCTAGGCCCTAATTTCCCTGGGAAAGAGTTACTGGCCGGCCGCCAGGGCACACCTACTACCGTCCTGTAGTGTTGCCACTCTGGACGGACCTGCCGTGAACAGTACAGAACAGAAGGCCAGAGAGTCTAAGGTGTCCAGGGCCACGACCGCGGACGTTCCTAACGGAGCTGAGTCATCCCCCTTCTCGACAGGCGGAGCTGTCCGAACTCAATACTCCGAACCTAAGTCGTCCGTCCGTCGTCGGGCCTTTAGGTCGGAACGGGGAGAGAGAACTAGGTCCTTCCCTCGCTTTACACGCAAAAAAATGGCCAGTCTCCTCTAAAGCCAGTGCACAAACCAATCCCCTGAAACCCGAACCCATTTGTACGCCCCCTGGCTAATGTTGTCATCAGGTGTCTTAAAAGAGCGTCCGTAGGTGCAGGGAAGTTCCCTTCTCTTGACGAAGGTCTGGGCCTTATAAGGACTGGAGATGTTGCTGAGACCGGCCCCTGGGACGGGTCGGGTGTCAGGCAGCCCCTATGAGGACCCGGCCCCCTCGGCTTGGAACCAGACTCCGAGAACACTAATAGGTCCTGGGAGGGGAAGCGATGGCGGGATCTCCGTGCTACAGGATGTTGGCTGGAGTGGGGCCTGGGTCTGCTCCTGCTGCAGCTGCGTCCCGAACCAGGAAGACAGAGCCTCCAATATCAATGATTTACTTCACACTACAACTAATTCTAACCATTCTTATGCTGATGATTCTACTCTTCACTCTTTTTCACATTTTCCCCTTCCGCCTATTTCTCAAACTAGATCTGTTTCTAGAGCTAATATAATTACTTCTATCAATGCGGATCTGTGCAGCATCTCTGAATGGGGAGGTAGAACCTTGGTTAAATTCCACAGTAATAAAACTCAGTATTTACCAATTGCACTTACTAAATTAGACGATCTCCCACCAATTACATTTCAGGACGAAATCATTCTGCCTCTCGAAAGTTGGGAATACTGTACAAATGCAGTAGGTACTTCACTCCAGAGCATTTGCTTCAAGTATATAAGGGATTTTTTCGTCCTAATTTGGAGTACTGCGCTCATATCTGGGATGGCTCTTCATCTGTCCAACTGTTAGATAGGGTTGAATCAAAGGCTTTTCGTCTTAGTAACTCTCCTTCTTTAGATGACAATCTTTCTTCCCTTTCTCTTCGCCGCAATATTGCTTCACTCTCTCTCTTTTACAGGTACTTTAACGGGCAATGTTCAGTGGATTTGGCATCCTGTGTACCGCCGGCATGGCCGTGGGCTCGTAACACACGTCCTTTTTTTTTTTTACGGGAATTAGCCCACCCGGGCACAGGTCAAACGATCCACAACGGAGCCTGGGGGGCGAAAAAAAAAAGAACGGAGAGAAATTGTAAATATAGAAAAAAAAAGGGCTATACTGTATTAATCTACACCACGAAGATGCCGGAAACCAGCGTTTTAAAGTGAGACAGATTGTAAGAGCATGGAAACACAGAAGAAGGCAGAGCATTCCACAGTTTGGCTGTGTGAGGAAAGAAGGGGGTACTATAACGGGTTATTCTCGTGTGACCGACATCCACAGAGAAACGGTGGGCACCGCGGGCAAGACGTATGTAACGATCCCACGGCCTTGCCGGCGGTACACAGGATGCCAAATCCACCGAACATTGCCTGTTATAGTACTTGTAAAAGAGAGAGAGAGTGAAGCAACGTTGCGGTGAAGAGAAAGGAAAGAGAGATTGTCGACTAAAGGAGGAGAGTTAATAAGACGAAATGCCTTTGATTCCACCCTATCTAATAGTTGGACAGATGAAGAGCCACCCCAGATATGAGAGCAGTATTCCAAGTTAGGACGAATGAATCCCTTATATACTTGGAGCAACTGCTCAGGAGTGAAGTAGCTGCGGCATCTGTACAGTATTCCCAACTTTCGGGAGGCAGCTTTAGTTATACTAAGGATGTGTGATTTCTAGGCCATATAAAAAGAAGGAAGAGAGTTGGTGAAAGAACAGAACCCTGTAGGATGCCACTACTGGTAGAGAAAGAGCGAGAAGCCGATCCCTCGACAACAACTGCCATGGATAAGTTCTCAAGGAAGCTAGTGATGAGAAAACAAAGTAGGGGAGAGAAACCAAAAGAGGGAAGTCTTGCCTGCGGTGCCCACCATTTCTCTGTGGATGTTGGTCACACTAGAATAACCCGTTATAGTACATCCTTCTTTCCTCACACAGCCAAACTGTGGATTGCTCTGCCTTCTTCTGTGTTTCTATACTTATACAATCTGTCTCACTTTAAAAAGTTGGTTTTTCCAGCATCCTCGTGGTGTAGATTAACAGAGTACATCCTTTTTCTTCTCTATTTTTTATTTCTTTGTTCTCATTTTTTCGCCCTCTACCTATAGGCCCCTTTGTGGGTCGTTCGACCTGTGCCCTGGTGGGCTAATCCCTGTAAAAAAAATAATAAAAAAAAAATTATCTTCAATGGCAGGGCTGGGGGGTGTGGGTGTATTGTCCAGGGTGGCCAGCATCTCCGGATACGACGTCTGGGTGGCTGGGAACCGGCGGCGCCATCGAATTGCGCCTAGCACGGGTGAAATTGGGAGCCATAGGAGGTCGGAAGAGGAGAATGGTCCGTCCTAGGCTAGCCACCTAGCAAAGGCTGGTGAAGGTGGAGGTCCAGAGGGGGTGAGGACCTCTTCTCCAATGACACTCTGGGCTGCCAGGACAACACAGCTGGGGCCCTGGCGGAGTCACGGGGTTGGAGGACCGCCGCTTACACCTAGCTAGCCCGTTTCTCCTTGGCCGCTGTCCTAGGCGACCTGGATGGGTGGTGCCTGTTGTATAAGGACTTAGCGTCATCCCCAAGCGGTGACGGTGGCGACAGGACAAAGAGTGAGCACTCGACTCCCGGAAGGGCAAGAGGGAGAGCTGCTGGAGGCGAAGCCCCAGGGCGGGAGAGGTGGGCTCCCCGGTGGCCGATTGGGAAGTTGGAGGAGTGGAGATCGGCCTGGGGTCCTTGGTACAGTAGTCTCTACCCAAGGGGCCTAGGTGGCGATGCATCCTCAACTGAGAACAGAGATCCTAGTCCCTCCAAGAGAGGGGAAAGCCCCGGTGTCTGGCGGAACTAGAGGATGCCGCCCAGTGGTGGTGAAGCTTTTGCCAGAAAAAGTGGAAGGTGTCCACATCTCTGTCGGCGTCGCGGAGAAGCCCTGCCACCCATCAGAGCACACCATACACTGGGCATGTACAGGCGGAGTGGCCATCCTTTGGAACTTCGCCGAACACCCCAGAGCCGAGCAGGGCATCTTCTGGAGCTGGGGATGCAAAAAATAAAAAGGTGAAAACAATGGAGCAGGGAAGAAGAAGGGACTACAGACGTCTCTCTGTGCCACCAAAACTGAGCCAGACAACAAAACCGAGTAATGACTCGGTGCCTGGGACTGGACAAGAGAAAACACAAATAGAGAGCTTAAAAAGAGGGCCATCCAAGTGGGGAAAAACAAACAATGAAACGACGCCCTTAGCGTGAAGCACCACACAAGAAGCAAAAAGGGGGGGGGCACTAAAACACGTAAACAGGGAAAAGTAAAATGCCTGTAAATGGCCGAAGCACGAAAGGCACTGCACAAACCAAACAACCCATTAACTACCAAAACAACACTGCTGACTAAAAAACACACAGATGGTGCGAAGTAACAGACACAAACCAAGAAGCGAAGAAGAAGCTAAAGCAGGAGAAGAGTCTGGAACGTCTACGTACAGCAGTGAGGCTGGAAAGAATGGTGTCTGAGTTATGTTCTTGGACAGGCAGTGACACGGCGCATCTCTCATTTGCCCAGATTCCCATTCTCTATTTCCATCATTCTTCATTGCTATTGACAGCGTATACTGATATAGATGGGTTAATATTGACCTTGTCACCTCTTTGGGTAATATTTTGAGGTCTAATATACCAAGTGCACTAGCGAGCTCAACTCAATAAAATAAAGATTCTTACATTGACAAGTAACCCCGAACAGTATTTCTTATCCATCCGAGGCATGAGATGACACTAAATAAAGTAGAAAGACAAATAAACAAACAAACACCCAGTTTTTCGTGGCGATCGCATCACTTGTTGATGTGCGAAGTCTCCCACCAGTGAGGACAATGCTGACTGCTGCAACAAAGTCCTCACGATCGCCACCAAAATCTCTATTAGTCATTGTGTATACATATTTTGAGACATCCTGCTATATAGATTATTTATACATGTACAGTGTAGTATAAAATAAATTTTTTGCTTATCTATTATGATGTTTTATTCTGGACGAGAAGACCATCATTGCTCAGAGCGTGTTGTTCCTCCTGGCTGGCTACGACACCGTGTCCTCCACCCTGTCATTCATCACCTTCCTCCTAGCAAAGAATCCAATACACCAACAACGTGTCCGCCGGGAGGTGCAAGAGTTAGTTCAGCTTCATGGTGAACTAACTTATCAAGTCATTTTGGACTCAAAGTTTTTGGAGGCTTGCATAATGGGTGAGTTATATTATGTATGATATGATTAGGTTTTGTATGATATAGTTAGGTATGTATGGTTAGGTTAGGTTATGTATGGTTGGGCTTAGTTAGGTTAGGTTAGGTTATGTATGATTGGGATAAGTTAGGTTATTTTTAGTTGGATTAGCTTAGGTAACGTATGGTTGGCTTTAGTTAGGCTAGATTATGTATGGTTGGACTATTAATTATTTAGTTAGGTTTTATGTTGACAGGTTAGATTAGGTTAGGTTAGGTTAGGTTAGGTTAGCATGTTCAAGCGTTTCTTCTCTTATGATGACCTTTCTGCTCTACCGCTAACCACATGCCCAACTAAACACCACAAACGCATCTCCTTTGAATTATTAAGTGACCTAATTCAAACTCTCTGCATAGAACGAAAAATTACCTTTGACTGCTGAACAACGCAAGCCATGTTAAAGCTCATCTGATTCATCCATTCCTTCTCTCGACTCACCTCTCTCTCTCTCTCTCTAAAGGCTTATGTAATCTCAACATTCACAATTAAAAATTAAAGAAACTCATAGATGTAAAAAATACAATACATTACTGTGAGTGAAAATCTGTAGTCTATGTATAGCATATTGTATATCTGTACTTTCTAGGTATATTGTATATCGGCATAGTCTGTCCACATCCTCACTCGATGTAAACTTGAATACCGATTTTATTGAATATCAATATCATCTATCAAACTGTAATATGACGCGTTATGTATTTCTTTTGTTGCAGAGGCGCTCAGGTTGTATCCACCAGCGCCGAATATTGAGCGCCGCTGTACCAAAACTTATCGGTATGTTTTACTTACAATAACACAGAAACACATACCATTAATCAACAAAACACACACCGCACACTGCACCACCCACACACACACATCATACAAACCCCTCCAAACACCGATAAGAATACTTGATACAGCTGAAAATGAAACTACGGTTATCATAAATCTCCTTCAAGATAACAAAATGTACAACTGGTAGAGAAGGTAAAGCATTGCCATTGTGCAGCAAACTGCCTTTTACTCTGTAAGTTGAGGCATCAATAAAGAGCCCCCTATTCATGTGGCTCATACCGCATTTCCAAGATGGTGAATGAGCCATAAATATGTTCGCGGAAACAAGATTGACCTGCACAGAAAAAAAAAAGTGATTAAATGCACACTACGCTTGCGATAAACATTCACCTTAGTGTTTAGACAATAGGTTCCATTCATTTAGACCGAAGCCACCAGTTCACTTTGACTTTTGGTGTGAGCTAAATCACTTACCATATCATTAAAATAATTGATTTACGTGATAAGATAATGTAGCTGGTGGACGTATGAGAGGGAGGAGGTTAGGATATGAGATAATCCTCTTTAGTACATAATTCTAGATGATAAATTAAGTTCTTACGTAACCGAAAAAGAAAAAAACGTAAGTCATGGATATTTTTTGGGTGATAAAATTATGCTGTATATGCCAAGTCACGGAGGAGTCTTTGGAATTTCCTCTGTACTGTCCTAAAAAATATATGTATATATATATATATATATATATTTATATATATATATATATATATATATATATATATATATATATATATATATATATATATATATATATATATATATATATGTATATATATATATATAAGTATATATATTTCATGTAAATCCACAATGAAAATGTAAATATTCTGCTGTTTTATTCAAGACATCTTCAGTTGCCTCTGAAGATGTCTTGAATAAAAGACGAAAACTAAGGTGCCTGTTGTTTCCATTTTCCCGTGTGATTTTATCAAGATGTATATATATATATATATATATATATATATATATATATATATATATATATATATATATATATATACATATATATATATATATATAAATATATATATATATATATATATATATATATATATATATATATATATATATATATTTATATATATATATATATATATATATATATATATATATATATATATATATATATATATATATATATATATATATATATATATATATATATATTTCCAAACCAGACTGCTGGTTTAGATATGTAGATGATGTATATGTCTCTCGCCTAGTAATGAGGACCTAAAAGCGTTCCTGCCACAACTTAATAACTTAGCCCCTCGATCAAATTCACTGTGAATTAGGAGCATGACTGTAAATTGCCTTTCCTAGACTGTCTGATCCACAGAATAGGTAAAACCTTAAGCTCAGTATTTATAGAAAACCTACTAATGTGTGTTCATACATTCATTATTATTCTGCCCACCATAATAGAGTTAAACTGTCAGTATTTTCAACAATGTTTTTACGTGCTTTGAGAATTTGCAGCCCGAATTCATTGATGAGGAATATAAATATATCTATATTATTGGCCCAAACCTTAAATACCCTAGATCTTTCATAGACAAATGCCTGAACATTACTAAGAAATCTTTTATAGAACTGATCCCAAGCTCACCCATGACCATAAGAATCTCCTAGTATTACCATTTCACAAAAATTTCTCTCAAATTCCTTTACAACTAAAAACCTGGAACGTCAATGTGGCATTTAAAAACTCATGCACTGTTAAACAGATGTTAATCAAGAACCCCCAATAATACAAATGGCTGCATTTATAAAGTTCCTTGCAAGGAATGTAATAGGTTTTACTTAGGCCAAACAGGTATAGATCTTGCAATTATACTTAAACAACATAAATACAGTGTTAGGACAGGCCAGGAATCCAATGCTCTGTTCGTTCATTTGAACATAAGAACATAAGAATGGAGGAAACTGCAGCGGGCCTATTGACCCATACTGGGCAGTCCCGTTTATACCCAACCCCTATTGCTCATATAAGCATCCAACCTATGTTTGAAGCTCTTCAGCGTATTCGAGTTAGTGATGATATTTGGTAACTTGTTCCACTCATCCACTACTCTGTTTCCAAACCAGTGTTTACCAATTTCACGCCGAAATCTAAATTTGTCTAATTTAAAACCATTGTTACTGGTTCGCTCCTGGTTGGATAGTTTGAGTACCTTTGTAATGTCCCCTTTGTTTAACCCTGACTTCCATTAATACACCTCTATCATGTCGCCCTCACTGCATTGACTGGGAAAATGCCTCCTCAATATTACCTTGTAATTCAATTGACAGTAGGAACAGTATAGACTCTAGTCTCATTAAACATACCGAATCCGTTAACGGTATGTACGGTATGTACAAATTAGACAATTTTGTAATTAAGAAGATTTGTAACCAGGTGAGAAGGTTGGGTCTTTCCTCTGACCTGACTACCGACCGCTGCGGTGCTTTTGTAAAGATTAGTAGGGTCATTACCTATACTTGACGTCTGTGGACTTGTTCTCACCCTCCTCTGTATAAAAATAACTTGTTCTGCACTTCTATTTTAGTCTGTACTCACCCCTGAAGATGTGAATTACACGAAAGCGCTTTGGGAACTTCGTGTTTTTCTTTTTCCTTGTGGTTATCATATATATATATATATATATATATATATATATATATATATATATATATATATATATATATATATATATATATATATATATATATATATATATATATAAGGAAATATTTGCCAGAGTATTAAAGGAATGTAAGAAGAGCTTAGTATGCCCTTAGCAAAGTTGTTTAACATGTCATTAAAACAGGTGTAGTACCAGAATCCTGGAGGATAGCGAATGTTATACCGATTTTCAAGAAGGGGATAGATCACTATCTTCTAACTACGCCCAATGAGTCTAACATCAATAGTAGGCAAATTACTGAAAGCAATCATTTCAAACGCTATTCGAAATCACCTGGAGAAGCACCGATTGATCAATGATTCCCAGCATGGCTTCACAAGCGGACTTTCTTTGCCTAACTA
This sequence comes from Homarus americanus, assembly GCF_018991925.1. Classification (NCBI taxonomy): domain Eukaryota; kingdom Metazoa; phylum Arthropoda; class Malacostraca; order Decapoda; family Nephropidae; genus Homarus; species Homarus americanus. Next base: position 172,532 of record NW_024715112.1, read on the forward strand.
ATCTATTAACATTCTTTTCATCAGTTTTCGAATCGGTGGACGAGGGCAATAATTATGATGTGGTATATATCTCGACTTTAGCAAAGCCTTCGACAGAGTCCCCACGAAAGACTAATTAGAAAGGTAGAAGCTGCAGCATCAAAGGTGACATCCTTAAATGGATTAGGCGTGGTTACAGGACAGGAAACAGCGAGTGAGCATTAACGGCACTAAGTCCCATTGGACAACGTCACAAGTGGAGTTCCCCAAGGCTCAGTACTTGGACCATTATTATTTATTATATACATAAACGACATAGATATCGGCATTGACAGCAACATAAGTAAATTTGTTGATGACACTAAAATAGGACGTGTTATCAAATCTGACGAGGACTAGGCAAAACTACAGGAAGATCTAAACAAATTTTTCGAATGGTCTGAAAATGGCAGATGAAATTCAACGTCGACAAATGTAAAGTACTCAATATAGAGATGTAAACAGGGAAACCAGATACCAGATGAACAACGATGCCATAGAGAAATCCGACTCAGAGAGAGATTTAGGAGTAATGATAAGTAGGAACCTAAGCCAAGTAAACAATGTGTTTTTGCTCGTAACAAAGGCTAATAAAGTACTTGGGCATGCGAAAGGAGTGTTAGTTACAAGACTAGGAGGTCATTCTAAATCTGTATCTGTTTTGTGAGACCACACCTGGATTACGAGTTCAGTTCTGGTCACCTTATACAGAATGATATAGAATCCTTGGAAAGAATTCAGAGGAGAATGACAAGACTAATCCTGGGCATTAGGAACCTAGTATAGAGACAGGTTAAAGCATCTTAATTTGCACTCCTTGAGAGATGTAGAGCGAGGGCGACCTGATAGAGGTGTATAAGTGGAAGGCAGGGCTAAACAAAGGGACATTACAAAGGTACTCAAACTATCCAACCAGGAGCGAACTAGTAACAATGGTTTTAAATTAGACAAATTTAGATTTATGCGTGAAATAGGTAAACACTGGTTTGGAAACAGAGTAGTTTATGAATGGAACAAGTTACCAAATATCATCATTAACTCGAATAGGCTGAATTGTTTCAAACATAGGTTGGATGCTCATATGAGCAATAGGGGTTGGGTGTAAAACGGACTGCCCGTGTTTTGGGCCAATAGGCCCGCTGCATTTTCCTCCATTCTTATGTTCTTATGTTCTTTATATATATATATATATATATATATATATATATATATATATATATATATATATATATATATATATATATATATATATATATATATATATATATACTGTATATGCAAGTAAATCACCGTAGGTGCGCGTGATTCTGATAACCAGCATATTACACGAAAGCGCTTGGGAACTTCGTATATATATGTGTTTTCATGGCATGGTGACATGAGATATGCGATGGCTTGCCTACACCCGCTTACACTTCCCCAGAACGTGACTGACAGTAGTGATGTAAGAACGTGTAGAAGTAAACACAATACAGTAGGCTACCACGATGAAGCATAGAGTAAACCCATGCTTCACTTTACATTTACCCAACATCACCATTACAAGGGGTTACCACTGGCTGTGTGATGTTGGTTGCAAATAGTACCTCCTGCGACTGTCCATGAAAGAAGAACAACAACTACCTACATAATTTATTATAGGTTGCCCGGGACGGATTTGACTGTACGTGTTGGTGACATGGTGGTAATTCCGATATGGAGTCTGCACCATGATGCTCGCTACTGGCCCGACCCTGAGCTATTCCTCCCAGATCGTTTCCTTCCCGAGAACAAATCCTCCATCACCACTGCCACTTATTTACCCTTCGGCTTAGGCCCCAGGATTTGCATAGGTGAGTGTTGATGATCGATTGAACTGACCTAACATAACCAAAGGAGCGTTACGGTGGTTAAATTTCACGCTGGTGGGGGTAAACCTTCGAGTAAAATAAGCTGGGAAACGAATCTACAGGTGAAATATGCTGGTGGAGGAGGGGTTGACGCATTTTTGGGTTATATATCTCTTGTGTTTTACTTCAGCAAATCGGTTCGCCATGATGGAGACGAAAATCACCTTGGCCAAGTTGTTGTTGGCAGCGGAGCTCAGTCTACCTGAGGGTCAGGAACACATGGAGTTGGCTACGTCTCTCATCCTCATGAGACCACGACACAGTGTTAACATTATACTCACCACGCTGACTCATTCGCCTGACTCACCTCTCACCACTCTGACTCACTGATTTACCCCTGACTCAGGCCCCTGACACACTTCCTCTTTATCCTGATTCACACCCCTGACACACTAACTCAACCTGTTGACTTACATCCCAGACACATAGACACACTGATTCTTCCTCTAGACTCACACCACTGACACATAAACACACTTATTCATCCTCTTGACGTACATCCCAGACACATAGACGCACTGACCCATCCTCTTGACTCACACCACTGACACATAGACACACCTCCCTGACTCATCATCTTGGCTCACACTCTGACACATAGACACACCTCCCTGACACATTAACTCATCCTCTTGACTCACACCACTGACACATAGCCACACTGATGCATCTTCTTGACTTACATCCCAGACACATAGACACAGGGATTCATCCTCTAGACTCACACCACTGACACATAAACACACTTATTCATCCTCTTGACGTACATCCCAGACACATAGACGCACTGACCCATCCTCTTGACTCACACCACTGACACATAGACACACCTCCCTGACTCATCATCTTGGCTCACACTCTGACACATAGACACACCTCCCTGACACATTAACTCATCCTCTTGACTCACACCCCTGACACAGAAAAATACAGTGATTCATAAGACAATATCACAACATTAATTGTCAGACAGTAATAATTGTAACTGGTAATATCACCTGACATTGTGCACGTCATATTTGTATGAAATATTTTTTTACAGCATTTTCTTTTAAATGTTATTTTGTTACAATTTGGTATTGTAGTACTTAAAATATTGTCTTGATATCGATACATTTTCCTTTTTTCTTCTATTGTTTTTCTTAATTTTTTACTAGTAAGTGTTATAGTAACAGCTTCATGGTAGTAGTTGCACACTAGGTTTGGTCATATCTCCATTAACTAGCAACGCCTAATAAAATGGTTTAATACATGTAGTCTATTTATATTCAGAGATGTACTGTAAGAATTACCAGGGAATTTTTTTCAGTAATTAATTTTTTTAGTTGTATTTCATCATTAATCCATTTTTTTCTATTTTACTTGTTATTGTCATTCATTTGCCTACTTTGTATTATGTGACAAAATCCATGTATGGTATGTTGTTGTTGTTGTCGTGGTATATTTTCCTTCTATATGAACTAAGTTCAGCAACATACAAGATCTAAAATTAGTTTGGGATGATTTATGGTTACGGGTGAGAAGAAACATTGTTCGAGTACTAGTCTTTATTAAAACGTTACTAACTTTACCTAACAACATAATTAGGCAACAAACAACACACTGTCTGATACACACTCAGAGATGCCCAAACTTTCTTTCTTGGTAAAGTAGCCCGTCCCTCCTTCCCTTATCTCAAGCCTCACCTTCCCTTCCCCTCCTCTCCCCCACCCCTTCCATCTACTCCTTCACTCCGTATCTACCCTTCTCATTACACCTACCTTCTGGTACTATTTATCTCCCTTCCCTACCCTGCTTCCACCACAGCTTACCCTCCATGCCCTCCCTCCTCTCCACACCCTACCTCCATCCTATCTTTCCCTCCTTGTTCTTCACTCCTTCCCTCCATTCTCAACACTTCCTCCTCTTCTTCCTTCCCTTCCTTCCATTCTTTCCCTCCCCTCCCCTCCCTCCCTCCCTTTCCACCACACATACCTAATAATATCTATTTGCACTGAAACTCATCATCCTCCCATCTTCCCTCCCCACACATTATCCCTCTTCACTCCCGCTTTTTTCCCCAGTCCTCCTTCTGACTACAACTTCCTCTATCTATCTCACGCTTCATTTCCCCAGTTCCCATACCAATTTCATCACTTTGTTTTTTCCTTACTTCATAACCTTTCCCTCTCTTTCTCCCTCTGCTCCCTCTCCCTCTCACTACACACCCAGCTTTCATTATTTATCGTTTCTAGGAATTCTATCTCTCTTTCTGTCTCTGACTCTCTGCCTGTTTCTCTATCTCCCTCGCTCTTCTATAACCAGGCAGTTATAGTAT
>NW_024715113.1:0-7500 GCF_018991925.1 Homarus americanus
CACACACACACACACACACACACACACACACACACACACACACACACAAATCCCATCTTATTATATCTAGTTTCTTTTAACCTTACTCAAGCAGCGTGTAATTACTGTATTGTAACTGCGAGCCAAGAACGAATTTAATACTCATTGTTATTTTTAAGGGGATACAACATAAATTAACAGTGTTTGTACGTCATGATAGTCCCAGCTATTAATACCAACAGAGAAATTAATAAGTATTCAATTTTAGAACCATGTTAAGTTAAAGAATCCTGAATCTATTTGTAACCTTTATTATATACGGAATATGTACATATATGTATATATATATATATATATATATATATATATATATATATATATATATATATATATATATATATATATATATATATATACCTGGTGTTAGTGCCATAGTAAATTAATACACATTACCTATTCAATTATGTCAATGCGGTATATTATTGGTATTTAGTATAACATGGTGGACCCTATCACGTTAATATAGAGCCGGTATTAACAATAGATTAGTTTAATACCCCAGTTTCTGAACTAATCTTCCTCGGTACTCCCTGATTCCTCTCTCTTACCAACACGTTCTTCGTTTTCTTCTATTTCTTCTTCTTTTCGACTTACTTTTCTTCTTTGTCTGTTCTTATTACAATTTATTCATCTTCCTACACCACCACCACCAGTCCACCACCACACCTAGCACACCACCACCATCACCACACCTAACACACCACACCATCACCACACCTAACATCACCACCACCACAACTAAGACAAACCTGCAGACCAACGCCTCAGCCATACCTGTGGTCTAACAGACACTTGAAGTCTGCTCGAGTTGACAACAGAAATATGGCGACAACAACATAACACTGACAGGAAGACTTTCTTAACCGAGCGACTAGACAAACAAGGTACCTACGTGGTAAACAAGATCCGAATATATACACTGAACATTAAAACAAACAAGGTAAACAGTATTAGTCAAAGCAAGAGAAACTAGTAAGAAATAAACAACATATGCAAACAATTTCGACAAAATATTATAACATAGCACAAGAAACAAGTTAAACAAAGTACAAAATAAATTACTAGATAAAAATAGTAATAATAAAACAAGGTGTAAGGCAAACAAGACACACGTTAACAGGAAAATAAAACCACATATACAAGACAGGATGTAAACAAAAAGCGCATCAAACAGAGCAGGAGATCAAATGTGAACTATACAGGATATTAAGCAATAACTGAAAATGTAAATAAAGTAAACAAGACAAAAGACAAATTACGAGTTAAACAAGAAACTCGTCAAACAAAGGCTGGGACAAAACAAAAAAAAACGACTGAAACAATACCTGAGATAAATAAGACACGAATTAAACAATGGCTAGGACAACCAAAACCCGAGTGAGGCTGTGGAGGCGGGCCGGGGAGGTAGGTGGTGGTGGTTCAGGTGTTATTAAGGTGCGACGTTAATTGTCCCGTGAAGGATGTACGATGAATTACAACTACAGTACCACATCCTCCCCCACGGTGGCCTCAACCGTCACCCTGCAGTCCACCATGCACCTGATGCTGCTGCACCTACAGGATCACCTCCCCCACAGTCCACCATCACCACCTGCTGCTGCTGCACCTACAGGTTCAACTCCCACACAGTCCACTACCACCACCTGCTGCTGCACCTACAGGATCACCTCCCACACAGTCCACCACCATGCACCTGCTGCTGCTGCACCTACAGGATCACTTCCCCCATACTCAACCATCACCACCTGCTGCCACTGCACCTACAGGATCACCTCCCCCACAGTCCACTACCACCACCTGCTGCTGCTGCTGTTGTTGCTGACGCGGCTACTGCTGCTGCTGCTATTGTTGCTGATGGCTACTGCTGCACCTACAGGATCAACTCCCCACAGTCCACTACCACCACCTGCTGCTGCTGTTGTTCCTGCTACTGTGCTGCTATTGTTGCTGATGCATACTGCCACCTACAGGATCAACTCCCCACAGTCCACACCACCTGCTGCTGCTGCTATTGTTCCTGCCAGCACTGCTGCTGCTATTGTTGCTGATGCGGCTACTGCTGCACCTACAGGATCAACTCCCCACAGTCCACCACCACCACCTGCTGCTGTTATTGTTCCTGCACTGCTGCTGCTGCTGCTATTGTTGCTGATGCGGCTGCTGCTGCCTACAGGATCACTCCCCACAGTCCACTACCACCTGCTGCTGCTGCTGTTGTTCCTGCTACTGCTGCTGCTGCTGCTATTGTTGCTGATGCGGCTACTGCTGCACCTACAGGATCAACTCCCCACATTCCCTACCACCCCTGCTGCTGCTGCTGTTGTTTCCCTGCTGCTGCTGCTGCTGTGTTGTTGTGATGCGGCTGCTGCACCGCACAGGATCGCTCCCCCACAGTCCACTACCACCCTGCTGCTGTTGTTCCTGCTACTGCTGCTGCTGCTGCTTATTGTTGCTGATGGCTGCTGCTGCCTGAATCACTCCCGCAGTCCTACCACCTGCTGCTGCTGCTATTGTTCCTGCTACTGCTGCTGCTGCTGCTGATTTTGCTGATGCGGCTACTGCTGCCTACGGGATCACTCCCCACAGTCTACCACCACCTGCTGCGCTGCTGTTGTTCCTCTTACTGCTGCTGCTGCGCTGTTGTTGCTGATGCGGCTACTGCGCACCTACAGGATCAGCTCCCGGGTCACTACCACACCTGCTGCTGCTGCTGTTGTTTCGCCACCTTGCTGCTGCTGTGTTGCTGATGCGGCTCTGCTGCCTGCAGGATCGCTCCCCACGATTACCACCACCTGCTGCTGCTGTTGTTCCTGCTGCTGCTACTGCGCGCGCTGTTGTTGCTGATGCGGCTACTGCTGCACCTACGGATCGCTTCCCCACAGTCCACTACACCACCCGCTGCTGCTGTTGTTTCCTGCTACTGCTACTGCTGCTGCTGTTGTTGCTGATGGCTGCTGCTGCACCTACAGGATCAACTCCCCGGTCACCACCACCACCGCCTGCACCTGCAGAATCGCTCCCCCACGTCACTACCGCACCTGCTGCTGCTGCTGTTGTTCCTGCTGCTGCTGCTGCTGCTGCTGTTGTTGCTGTGCGGCTGCTGCTGCACCTCAGGAATCACTCCCCACGGTGCACTACCACCACCTGCTGCTGCTGCTGTGTTCCTGCTACTGCTGCTGCTGCTGCTGTTGTTGCTGATGCGGCTACTGCGCACCTACAGGATCACTCCCCCAGTCACTACCACCACCTGCTGCTGCTGCTGTTGTTCCTCTGCTGCTGCTGCTGCTGCTATTGTTGCTGATGCGGCTTGCTGCACCTGAGGATCACTCCCCAGTCCACTACCACCACCTGCTGCTGCTGCTGTTGTTCCTGCTACTGCTACTGCTGCTGCTATTGTTGCTGATGCGGCTACTGCTGCACCTACAGGATCGCTCCCCACAGTCCCTACCACCACCTGCTGCTGCTGCTGTTGTTCCTGCTACTGCTGCTGCTGCTGCTGTATTGTTGCTGATGCGTACTGCTGCACCTACAGAATCGATCCCCCCAGTCACCACCACCACCGCTGCCACTGCTGCAGATCGCTCCCCACGGTCACCACCACCACCGCTGCCTGCCTGCAGAATCGCTCCCCACGGTCCACTACCACCACCGGCGCGCTGCTGTTGTTGCTGCTGCTGCTGCTGCTTGCTGCTGCTGCTGCTGCTGCTGCTGCTGCTGCTGTTGTTGCTGATGCGGCTGCTGCTGCCTACAGGATCAACTCCCCTGCAGTCCACCACCTGCTGCTGCTGCTGTTGTTTTGCTGCTGCGGCTGCTGGGATCGCTCGCCTGATTCCTGCACGTCACCACTGCTGCTTGCTGCTGCAAGGGTCGACCTCTCCCACGGTCACCGTCACCTGCTGCTGCGCCTGGCTTCAGCTCTCCCGGTCACCACGCACCGGCTCCTGCGCTTCAGCTTGCTCACCACCGCCACCACCTGCTGCTGCTCGCTGCTGCCTACAGAATCGCTCACAGCCCACCACCACCGCTGCTGTTGCTGCCCTGAGATCACCTCGACGCATCACCAGCTGCCCACTGCACCTGCAGGTCGCTTCCCCCGGTCACATCTGCTGCTGCACCTGCAGAGATCGCTTCACCCGGTCACCATCTGCACCACCAGCTACTGCTGCGCGCCTGGGATCGGCTACCCACGGTCACCATCACCTACCGGCTGCCACTGCTGCAGGAATCGCTTCCCGACTGTCACCTGCCGCTGCTGCTGTCACCTCCCCAATGCCATCACCAACCTGTTGCCTGCCTACAGAATCACCTCCCCTCGTCCCACCACCTGCTGCCACCGCCCAGAGATCGCTACTGTCACCATCACCTGCTGCTGCTGCAGATCACCTCCGATCACCATACTGCACCTGCAGAGATCGCTCCGGTCCACCTCGCCGCTGTTTGTTGTTTGGCGCTACCACCTGAGGGCATCGGCTCCCCGGGTCACCTCTGCGGCTGCGCCGGTCTTCACCCCGTTCCCCTGCCACCGAGATCACCTCCCCGGTCACCACTGCTGTTTCTGCTGCAGAACCAACTCTGATATGCCACCAGCACGGCTGCTGCTGCAGGATCGCTCCGATCACGCACGCCGCCGTTACGCTGCACCTGCAGGTCGCTGCCCCGTGATCACCACCACCACCTGCTGCTGCTGGCGTTTTGTTGTTGTTGTTGTTGTTTGCTGTGAGTGGTGCAGCTACTGAGAATCGCTCTCACAGTCACCACACCTGTTGCTGCACAGAATCGCTCCCCACAGTACACTACCACACCTGCTGCTGCTGCATTTGTTGTTGCTGCTGCTGAGAATCACCTCTGATCACCATCACCTGCTGCCATTGCGTCACAGAGATCCTTTCACCCCAGTCCCACTACCACTGCTGCTGAATCACCTCCCCCTCCCACCTGCTTGCGGCTGTGCCTTCCACCTCCTCCTGTTCACCATCACACCTGCTGCTGCTGCCCTGCAGTCTCCTCGCCTACAGTCCACCGCCACCTCTGCATTGCCCAGGCCACAGGTCAGCTGCCGGTCCTACCACTCTGCTTGTTGCTGCTGCAAAATTCCCCCACGGCCACCTGCCTCTCTGCAGGGCTGCACCACGGGTCTGCATCACCTGCCTGCAGATCCTCCCCAGCCACCTTCACTGCTGCTCCTGCTGCACAAGATCCTTTCACAGTCGCTCACCACCTGTTGCTGTCTGCACAGGATCGCTCTACAGCACCACCACCACCTGCTTCTGCTGCAGAATCGCTCCCCACGGCCGCTCACCACCACCTGCTGTGCTGCTGCTGCAGAATCGCTCACGGTCCCACCTGCTGCTGCACGGTCGCTCCCCAGCCACCACCATCACCTGCTGCTGCTGCGGTACAGATCAACTCCCACAGTCACCATCACCGCCTGCTGCTGCTGCTGCAGATCGCTCCCCCCACCCCTGCTGCTCTGCTGCTGTTGGTTGCTGCTGCTGCTGCTCGCTGCTGCTGTTGTTGTTGCTGCTGCTGCTGCCTGAGTCAACTCCCCACAGTCACCACCACCACCTGTTGCTGATGCTGCATTACAGATCAACTCCCCACAGTACACTACCACCACCGCTGCTGCTCGTTGTTGTTGCTGCTGCTGCTGCAGAATCGCTCCCCAGATCACCATCACCAACCTGCTGCCATTGCAAGCCAGAATGCTCCCAGTCACCGACCACCTGCTGCTGCTGCGCACCGTCACCTCCCCACGGTCCGCCACCACCTGGTGCTGCGGCTGCCACCTTCAAAATCACCTCCCCACAGTCACCATCACCTGCTGCCATTGCAAATACAGATCACTCCCCGGCCCACTACCACCACCTGCCACTGCTGCTCGCTGCCTGCAGAATCAACTCCCCACGATCGCCACCTGTTGCTGATGCTGCGGCCTGCAGGATCGCTCCCCACAGGCCACCACCACCTGCTTCTGCACCTGCAGAATCAACTCCCCAGGCCGCCGCCACCTGCTGCTGCTGCTGCTGCTGCTGCTGCTGTTGTTGCTGCTGCTGCTGCTGCAGTCACTCCCCAAGTCCCCTACCTGCTGCTGTTGCTGCCTTGCAGAATCGCTCCCCACGGTCACTACCATCACCTGCTGCTGCATCTGCAGATTCTCTCCCCAGATCCCTACCTGCTGCTGCTGCTTGTTGTTGTTGCTTTCGCTGCTGCACCTGCAAGATCGCTCACCACAGTCACCACTACCTGCTGCTGCGCTGCCCTGCAGAATCGCTCCCCCCAGTCCCCACCACCACCTGCTGTTGGCTGCTGCAGAATCAACTCCCCAGATCCACTACCACCACCTGCTGCTGCTGCTTGTTGTTGTTGTTGCTTTCGCTGCTGCACCTGCAGAATCGCTCACCACAGTCTCCCACCTGCTGCTGCTGCCTGCAGAATCGCTCCCCCAATCACCACCTGCTGTTGCTGCTGCACTGGGTCTCCACAGTCCACCTGCTGCTGCTGCCTGCAGAATCGCTCCCCATCACCACCCCGCCCGGTTCCCCGTACACTGCCACCTGCTGCTGCTGCTGCGCCACCAGAATCGCTCACCTGATCCTGCCTGCACCTGCTGCTGCTGCTGCTGCTGTCTTGCTGCTGCTGTTGTTGTTTGCAGCACCTGCAGAATCGCTCCCCACAGTCACCACCACCTGCTGCTGCGCCGGTCATCCCCAATCCACACCACCACCACCTGCTTTTGCTGCTGCAGAGATGCTCCCCACAGTCACCACCACCTCCTGCTGCTGTGCTGCTGCAGAATCGCTTCCCCCAATCACCACCACCACCTGCTGTTGCTGCTGCATGCAAGATCGCTCCCCACATCCCACCAGCCTGCTGCTGCACCTGCAGATCGCTCCCCCATCCACCACCATCACCACCTGCTGCTGCTGCGGTTGCAGAATCGCTCCCGCGATTCACCATCACCACCTGCTGCTGCGCCTCGCAGGATCAGCTCCCAAACAGCCCACTGCCACCGCTCGCTTACAGCAGCTACGCGTTGTTCGCTCACGCGCTGCGCTGCTGCTGCTGCTTCCCGTTGTTGTTGCTGCTCCTGCTGCTGCCCTCTGGGATCAGCTCCACGGTCAACCACCTGCCTGTTGCTGATGCTGCAGCTGCGAATCACTCCCCAGGCGCGCCTGCCTTCTGCTGCTGCTGCGCTGCTGCTTGCTGCTGCTGTTGTTGTTGCTGCTGCTGCTGATGCACCTGCAGAATCGCTCCCCAAATCCCGCCACCAGCTGCTGCTGCTGCTGCTGCAGAATCGCTTCCCCAATCTCTACTACCATCACCTGCTGCTGCTGCTGCTGCAGAATCACCTCCCAACAGACCAGCATCACCACCTGCCGCCACTGCACCTGCAGAATCGCTCCCCACGATCCACTACCACCATCCTGCTGCTGCACTGCAGATCGCTCCCCAACGGTCACC
>NW_024715113.1:10000-17981 GCF_018991925.1 Homarus americanus
CCACCACCACCTGTTGCTGATGCTGCAGCTACAGAATCGCTCCCCCAGGCCACCACCACCTGCTTCTGCACCTGCAGGATCGCTCCCCACAGGCCGCCGCCACGCCACCTCTTCTGCTGCTCTGCTGCTCTGCTGCTGCTTTGTTGTTGTTGCTGCTGCTCTGAATCAGCTCCCCAAGGTCCACCACCACCTGCTCCTGCTGCTACACGATCGCTCCCCGGTCACTACCATCACCTGCTGCTGCTGCATCTGCAGAATCGCTTACCCCAGATCACTACCACCACCTGCTGCTGCTGCTTGTTGTTTTGCTTTCGCTGCTGCATGCAGAATCGCTCCCCACAGTCACCACGACCTGCTGCTGCTGCTGCTGCAGAATCGCTCCCCCAATCACCACCACCACCTGCTGTTGCTGCTGCGCCGCAGAGATCGCTCCCCACGGTTCACCATCACCACCTGCTGCTGCTGCTGCAGGATCACTCACAGTTCACCATCACCACCTGCTGCTGCTGCTGCCCTGCAGAATCAGCTCCCCCACAGTGCACTACCACCACCTGCTGCTGCTCTTGTTGTTGTTGTTGTTGTTGTTGCTGCTGCTGATGCTGTGCTGCTCCCCAGTTCACCATCACCACCTGCTGCTGCTGCTGCTGCTGCATGAATCGCTCCCCCCATGCTACCACCTGCTGCTGCTGCCTGCAGAATCGCTCCCCCACAGTCACCACCACCACCTGCTGCTGCTGCTGCTGCAGAATCAACTCCCCACAGTTCACCATCACCACCTGCTGCTGCTGCTGCTGCAGAATCACTCCCCCACAGTACACTACCACCACCTGCTGCTGCTCTTGTTGTTGTTGTTGTTTGCTGCTGATACTGCTGCCTAAAATCACTCACCCAAGTCCCCACACAACCTGCTGCTCCTGCTACTGCTGCTCCTACAGATCACTCCCCCACAGTCCTTCACCACCTGCTGCACCTACAGAACCCACTCCCCCGATCACCACCACCACCCCTTCTCCTGCCTGCAAGAATCACCTCCCCCACCAACCCCACCTGCTGTTGCTGCTGCACTGGGCAACTCAGTCCCACCACCACCACCTGCTCTGCTCCTGGTCACCTCCCCACAGTCACCATGCCACCTGCTGCTGACACTGTGCCTACAGTCCCCTCCTCACCAGTCACCATCACCTGCTGCTCCTGCCTACAGAATCGCTCCCCACAGTCACCACCATCACCTGCTGCTGCACAGGCCCATCACACCACAGTCCACCACCATCACCTGCTGTTGCTGCTCGTGCAGAATCAGCTCCCCACAGTCCACCACCACCACCTGCTGCCTACAGAATCAACTCCCCTACAGTCACCACCACCACCTTCTGCTGCTGCCTTACAGAATCACCTCCACCAATGGTCACCACCACCACCTGCTGTTGATACCTGCAGTCCGTCCCCTGATCACCATCACCACCTGCTGCTGCTGCCTGCAGAATCACCTCCCCACAGTCCATCACCATGTTGCTGCTGCTGTTGTTGCTGCTGCAAAAATCGCTCCCCAGTCACCACCACCAGCTGCACTTGCAGAATCGCTACCCCAGCCCCACCACCACCTGCTGCTGCACCGCAGGATCACCCTCCCCACAGTCACCACCACCGCCTGCTGCTGCCACTGCACCTGCAGATCACCCCAGCAGTCACCACCACCTGCTGCTGCTGCTGCACGCAAAGATCGCTCCCCACAGTCACCACCACCATCTTGCTGTTGCTGCTGCGCAAAGGATCATCTCCCCCAGTCCACCACCACCACCTGCTGTTTCTTCACCTAGAGATCACCTCCCCCACAATCACACTCCCACCTGCTGCTGCTGCCTGCAGAATCACTCCCCCGGTATGCCACCACCACCTGCAGCTCTGCTGCAGTCCCAGCTCCCCAGCCCATACCACCACCTGATGTTGCTGCTGCAGAATCAGCTTGCCCCACAGTCACTACCACCACCTGCTGCTGCTGCTTGTATTTGTTGTTGTTGTTGCTGCTGCTCCTACAGAATCGCTCCATCAGATCACACCACCACCTGCTGCTGCACAGAATCGCTCCCCCCACAGTACACTACCACCACCTGCTGCTGCACTGCAGAATCACTCCCCACAGTACAATACCACCACCTGCTGCTGCCCTTGTTGTTGTTGGTGCTGCTGAACAAGTCAACTCCCCCCAGTCACTACCACCACCTGCTGCTGCGCGCACCAGGATCACTCCACAGTCACCGTCACCACCTGCTGCTGCTGCTGCAGAATCACTTCCCCACGGTCACCACCTGCTGCTGCTGTTGCTGCTGCTGCCACCGGCATCACTCTCTCCACAGTCAACCACCACCACCTGTTGCTTCAATGCTGCGGTTACAGAATCGCTCCCCCACAGTCCACCACCACCTGCTGTTGCTGCTGCTGCCTACAGCATCAACTCTCCCACAGTCAACCACCACCACCTGTTGCTAATGCTGCAGTTACAGGATCAACTCCCCCAACAGACCACCACCTGCTGCTGCTGTTGCTGCACCTACAGCATCAACTCTCCCACAGTCAACCACCACCACCTGTTGCTACGCTGCGTTACAGTGATCAACTCCCCACAGTCCACTTTATCACTCACCTGCTGCTGCTGCTGCTGCACCTCACTTCAACTCTCCCACAGTCAACCACCACCACCTGTTGCTAATGCTGCGTTACAGGATCAACTCCCACAGTCCACCATCAATTACCTGCTGTTGCTGCTGCACTCTACAGCATCAACTCTCCACAGTCAACCACCACCACCTGTTGCTAATGCTGCAGATACAGGATCAACTCCCCCAACAGACCACCACCACCACCTGCTGCTGTTGCTGCACCTACAGCATCAACTCTCCCACAGTCAACACCACCACCTGTTGTTGTTGCTGCTGCACCTACAGCATCAACTTCCCACAGTCAACCACCACCACCTGCTTAATGCAGTTACAGGATCAATCTCCCACAGTCCACCACCACCACCTGCTGCTGCTGTTGTTGCTGCTGCACCTACAGCATCAATCCCCCACAGTCAACCACCACCACCTGTTGCTAATGCTGCAGCTACAGGATCAACTCCCCAACAGACCACCACCACCACCTGCTGCTGCACCTACAGGATCAACTCTCCCACAGGCTGCCGCCACCACTACCTGCTGGTGTTGCTGTATTTGTTGTTGTTGCTGCTGCTGCTGCTGCTGCACCTACAGGATCAACTCCCCAAAGTCTAATACCACCACCTGCTGCTGCTGCTGCACCTACAGGATCAACTCCCCACAGTCCACTACCATCACCTGCTGCTGCTGCATCTACAGGATCAACTCCCCACAGTCCACTCCACCATCACCTGCTGCTGCTATTGTTGCTGTTGCTGCTGCACCCATGCATCAACTTTCCCACAGTCCACCACCACCTGCTGCTGCACCTACAGGATTACCTCCCCACAGTCCACCACCACCTGCTGCTGCTGCTGCACCTACAGAATCAACTCCCACAGTATACTACCACCACCTGCTGCTGTTTCTTGTTGTTGCTGCTGCTGCTGCACCTACAGGATCAAATCACCCACAGTCCACCACCACCTCCTCTGCTGCTGCTGCTGCTGCTGTTGTTGCTGCTGTTGTTGCTGCTGTTGTTGCTGCAGCACCTACAGGATCAACTCCCACAGTCCACCACCACCTCCTGCTGCTGCTGTTGCACCTACAGGATCAATCCACTCCCCAATCCACCACTCACACTGCTGCTGCTGCACATACAGGATCAACTCCCCACAGTCCACCACCACCGCTGCTGCTGCACCTACAGGATCAACTCCCAATCCACCACCACCACCACCTGCTGCTGCTGACCAACTCCCCACAGCCCAGTCACTACTCACTGCTGCTGCTGCTGCTACATTGTTGTTGGTTGTTGTTGTTGTTGTTGTTACTGCTGCTGCACCTACAGGATCAACTCCCCAACAGGCCACCACCAACCACTGATACTGCTGCTGCTGCTGCCATTGCTGTATGCTGCTGCTGGAGCATGCTGCTGCACCTGCAGGATCAAATCAGGCAATTGTCTATACCAACTGCATAGCTGGCACCTAAAATCAACTCCACAGTCCACTACTACCTGCTGCTGCTTTGTACAGGATCAACTCCCCACAGTCCACCATCACCACCTGCTGCTGCCACCTACAGGATCACCTCCCCAACAGACCAGCATCACCACCTGCCGCCACTGCACCTACAGGATCAACTCCCCACAGTCCACTACCACCATCATCCTGCTGCCAGCTACAGGATAAACTCCCCAACAGTCCACCACCAGCACCTGCTGCTGCTGCACCTACAGGATCAACTCCCCAACAGTCCACCACCAGCACCTGCTGCTGATGCTGCAGCTACAGGATAAACTCCCCCACTGCGCGCCGCCACCAATTAACCACTGCTTGCTGCTGTTGCTGTTGTTGTTGTTGTTGCTGG
This sequence comes from Homarus americanus, assembly GCF_018991925.1. Classification (NCBI taxonomy): domain Eukaryota; kingdom Metazoa; phylum Arthropoda; class Malacostraca; order Decapoda; family Nephropidae; genus Homarus; species Homarus americanus. The sequence goes on from NW_024715113.1 coordinate 14,506, forward strand.
CACCTACAGGATCAACTGCCCCATAGTCCACCACCACTTCTGCTGTTGCTGCTGCACCTACAGGATCACCTCCCCACAGTCCACCAACACCACCTGCTGCTGCCACTGTGCCTACAGGATCACCTCCTCCCTCACCAGTCCACCATCACCACCTGCTGTTGCTCCACCTACAGGATCAACTCCCCACAGTCCACCACCATCACCTGCTGTTGCACCTACAGGATCACTTCCCCACAGTCCACCACCAGCACTCTGCTGCTGCTGCCACTGCTGCTCCTACAGGATCAACTCCCCACAGTCCACCACACCACCACCTGCTGCAACTCTCAGGATCAACTCCTGCCAGAGTCCACACCACCACCACCTTCTTCTGCCCACTTACAGGATCACCTCCCATAGTCCACCACCACCACCTGCCGTGCTGTTGCTGCACCTACGGATCACCTCCCGAACAGTCCAACATCACCACCTGCCGCCATTGCACCTGCAGGATCAACTCCCCACAGTCCACCACCACCATCACCTGCTGCTGCTGTTGCTGCTGCTGCTGCTGCTATATGGTTTGCATACCTGCTGCTGCTGCACCCACAGGATCAACTCTCACAGTCCACCACCACCACCTGCTGCCCTCCCACAAGCACCTGCAGACTAACTCCTGCACACAGTCAATCATTGACTACCTGTGAGCTGCACCTACAGGATCACCCCACAGTCCACCACCACCTCCCTGCTGTTGCTGCTCCTGCTGTCTTTGGCAGGATCAACTCCCACAGTTCACCACTTGGCCACATGTTGCACCTACAGGATCAATTCCCAGTCCACACCACCACCACCTGCTGCTGCTCCTGCAACCTACAGGATCAACCTCCCCCACAGTCAACTACCACCACCTGCAGGCTGCACAGACCCCACAGTCCACACCACCTCCTGCTGCCACTGCCCTGCTGCTGCTGCACCTCACAGGATCAACCCCCTGGGACAGTCCACCACCACCATCATCTGGTTGCACCCACAGGATCGATCTTGCAGTCCACACACTGGAACACCCACATGCTGCTGCGCCCACAGGACATGAACCCCCACAGTCCAGGCACTCATCACTGCTGCTGCTGTTTGGGTTGTTGCACCTACAGGACTAACTCCCCACAGACCACTACCACCACCCTCACAGACCACCACCACCACCTGCTGCTGCTAATGTTATTGTTGTTGTTGTTGTTGCTGCTGCTGCTGCTGCTGCTGCTACTACTTACCTACAGATCAACTCCCCACAGTCCACCGCCACCTGCTGCTGCTGCTGCTGCACCTACAGATCAACTCCCACAGACCACCACCTGCTGCTGCTGCTTCTACGCAGCTGCTGTTGTTGCTGCTGCTGCTGCTGCTGCACCCACAGGATCAACTCTCTCACAGACCACCACCACCACCTGCTGCTGCTACTGTTATTATTGTTGTTGTTGTTGTTGCTGCTGCTGCTGCTACTTTACCTACAGGATCAACTCCCCACAGTCCACTGCCACCTGCTGCTGCTGCTGCGCACCTACAGGATCAACTCCCAAAGTACACTACCACCACTGCTGCTGCTGGTGATGCTGTTCTTTTGTTGTTGTTGTTGTTGTTGTTTTGTTCTTGTTGCTGCTGCTGCTGCTGCACCTACAGGATCTACTCCCAAAGCACTACTACCACCATGCTGCTGCTGGTGATGCTGTTCTGTTGTTGTTGTTGTTGTTGTTGTTGTTGTTCTTGTTGCTGCTGCTGCTGCACCTCCACGATGAACTCCCCACAGTCCACTACCACTACCTGTTGCTCCTGCTGCTGTTGCTGCAGCTGCTGCACCACAAGATCAACTCCCCACAGTCCAATTATAACCACCTTGCTGCTGCTAGCATACAGGATCAACTCCCCACAGTCCACTACCACCACCTGCTGCTGCTGCTGTTGCTGTTGCTGCTGCTGCTGCTGCTGCTGCTGCACCTACAGGATCAACTCCCCAACAGTCCACTACCACCACCTGCTAATGCTGCAGCTACAGGATCAACTCCCCACAGGCCACCACCACCACCTGCTGCTGCACCCAGGATCAACTCCCCACAGGCCGCCATCACCACCACCTGCTGCTGCTGCTACTACTGCTGCTGCTGTTGTTGTTGTTGCTGCTGCTGCACGTACAGGATCAACTCCCCACAGTCCACTACCATCACCTGCTGCTGCTGCATCTACAGGATCAACTCCCCACAGTCCACAACCACCACCTGCTGCTGGGGCTGCTGTTGTTGTTGCTACTGCTGCTGCTGCACCCACAGGATCAAGTCCCACAGACCACCACCACCACCTGCTGCTGCTGCCATTTACCTACAGAATCAACTCCCCAACAGTCCACTCACACCACCTGCTAATGCTGCAGCTACAGGATCAACTCCCCACAGTCCACCACCACCACCTGCTGCTGCACCCACAGGATCAACTCCCACAGTCCACCACCACCTGCTGCTGCTGCACCCACAGAACCAACTCCCCAACAGTCCACAACCATCACCTGGTGCTGCTGCATCTACAGGATCAACTCCCCACAGTCCACCACCACCACCTGCTGCTGGGGCTGCTGTTGTTGCTACAACACAGGCTCAAGTCCCCACAGACCACCACCACCACCTGCTGCTGCTGCTGCTGCACCTACAGGATCAACTCCCCACAGTCCACCACCACCTGCTGCTGCTGCTGCTGCACCTACAGGATCAACTCCCAACAGTCCACTACCACTACCTGCTGCCCTGCACCTACAGGATCAACTCCCCACAGTCCACCAACCACCACCTGCTGCTGCTCCGCTGCTGCACCTACAGGATCAACTCCCCACAGTCAACTACCACCACCAGGAGCTGCACCTACAGGATCACCTCCCCACAGTCCACCACCACTCCTGCTGCCGCCCTGCTGCTTCTGCCCTACAGGATCAACTCCCCCACAGTCCACCACCACCACCTGCTGCACCTACAGGATCAACTCCCCACAGTCAACTACCACCAACCAGGAGCTGCACCTACAGGATCACCTCCCACAGTCCACCACCACCCTGCTGCTGCTTCTTGCTCCTGCTGCCCACAGGATCAACTCCATAGTCCACCACCATCACCTGCTGATGCTGCTGCACCTACAGGATCAACTCCCCCACAGTCCACCACCACCACCTGCTGCTGGGGCTGTTGTTGTTGCTGCTACTGCTGCTGCTGCAACTACAGGCTCAAGTCCCCCACAGACCACCACCACCACCTGCTGCTGCTGATACTTTACCTACAGGATCAACTCCCCACAGTCACACACCACCTGCTGCTGCTGCACCTACAGGATCAACTCCCCACAGTCCACCACCACCACCTGCTGCTGGGCTGCTGTTGTTGCTGCTACTGCTGCTGCAACCACAGGCTCAAGTCCCCCACAGTCCACCACCACCTGCTGCTGCTGCTGCTGCTGCACCT
>NW_024715114.1:0-5006 GCF_018991925.1 Homarus americanus
CATTAAACTGTTATTAATTTATTGTCTAATCATCACTACATATAACACCATCCATCATCACTACATATAACACCATCCATCACCACTACATATAACATCACCACCACACTACACTATACTATACTATGTATAAGAAATTCCAACCTTACTATATTTTTGCGCCTCTATTTTTAGAGTTTACCCCCGAATTTCAACTTATAGTCCTTGGACTCAATATTTTGTCATATGCAGTAAACAAGATGACTTTCCTCAACAAGGAATACCGACCCTACGTCGGTTCAGAGTCTTTCCAGTTCTTCGCTCAAGACAACCTCCGCTTCAGTGACAACATAAATGAACGCGTCCTCCGAGATGAACTGGGTGAAACCTACATCAAGTTTTGCACCGAAAGGAACCTCCCCGTTGCTAGTATGGTGAACATAGGAGCTCATCTGGCCCAGAGTGGGGTATGCGTTAAGCGCCTGGGAACACGCTTCGGACAGCAATATGGGTACTGTCATCTCCAGTGGATAGACCCAACAGGATTTACAAAATCTTCTTGAGAGGCGGATAAGTTTAAAGCTGCCTGATATTTCCCATTAGACCGAGAGCCAGTAAAGGTTATCGTTCTCCAGTGTGTTAAACTAAGACGATTCTGATGAATATCTTCCGCTCTCAACTATTTATAGTGAACATGCTTCCGAACAGTAGATATATGCTACCAATATAAACTTCATGTATATACTTACAAGTCACAAGGACATTTAGTTTATTTTACTTGAAGTTATTTTTTTACTTTATTTACTTTTGGTTTTCCTTCTGTTTTTATTTATTTTTTGTGTTACTGGTGGAATCAGTGAACTTTTATTAATGTTTGGTGTTTTAAAGCATTTGCATTTGGACCATTTTATGTAAAATTTTAGTGTAAACTCTGTATAAAGTTATTATTTTCTTTCAATAAACCTTTAATTATTATTATGTATTTCACACACACACACACACACACACACACGGGGGTATCTCAACACACACAAAAACACACGTGGAAGGTAAGATGAAGAGTAGGCAAGGTAGATCCTGCTCTTGTACTAGTGTTGTGCTGTGTAATAACCTGCTTTAATATATGTTCATCTGCATCTTGACAAGTAAAAATAAAATATGAATGTGACAGTGTATTGACTGGCACTGTTAGAATGATTGCCAGTTACAAGTAGCCTCGTCAGCTTGTGTAGATGCTGAAGCTGAACTATTATGTAAAAATGTTAATGAGTTGACTTGCACTTTATAAGACCATCATGCAGTGTGACAGCAACTTGTAAGGAATCATCTGTAAGTATAGTTAGCTCTCAAAATTTATAAGCTGTTTACACAACGTTATTTAACATCATCGGAAACGATTTGAAGTTGATATGCATAAAATTGTTATATTGATTTGAAGAGAATGTCCATTAGTAACATTTAACAAGAGATAATAACATCCAATATGTTTCCTCTCGAAAATAGGACAATTAGCTGGTGTTAATTTTTTTGTGTGTATCAATTTAATTATTTATTTTGTTTTACGGCCACTATCTGAAGTTGACTCACAGGCTATAATTTGGTACTCGCGTCCTCTACACTAGTCAGATATGAAAATATTATTTGTGGAAGTCTATAGAGGTTTAAGCTGCATTAAGAACATTGCAAGACAGTCCAGCATAGATGTTGAATTGTGTTAATTCATGTATGATAATTGTTAGTTTCTTAGTTTGTCTGATAATCTCGTCAAACATAAAGGTAAAGTCTGTGTCTCCTTAAATCTAAGTATTTACTTTATGAGATGGCAATTGCTTCTCCATCGTATCTACGTCATCAGTCATAGTTGGTATGAGATATATACATGAATTTGAATAAGCCTTATGCTTGACGAAGAGAATGGTCTTTCAATATATTTGTGAGATTTTGATTAAATTTACATATGTATGTAAGTTTTGAGGGCGTCAAAGATTCCTGTACTTGAGTAGATTTGGAATTATGACGCCCTACATCACTGTCAACAAAATGTCCCCACTGGAGCTCCTGGTTTTCTTACTTGAGAGAGGTGAGGCGATACTGGTTACATACCCACAGCAGCAGCGTAATCATACTTCACACAGCTGTGTGAAGGAATAGCAACGCGTGTAGAGGAGGAGGAGGAGGAAGATTGTGTGATGGACTGCGTGCGTGGACACAGTGTACGGAGAAGAGACAAATGGCCTCATGAAGGACAACACGAGTGTTCAAGTATTAGATATCGTTAACGTAAAATGGCAATTAAAAAATTCCCTTACGTGAAAAAAGAATTGTAGGGTCAGTAATGACGGAAAATTGTCTAAATAATGCAAAGAATACCAACACCCAAGTAAAACACACACACACACACACACACACACACACACACACACACACACACACACCATCAACCAGAGTAGTAATCACCTTATTTTTTAAAGATATACAAGAAGATTTTAAATGCTCCAAATTGGGTGGAGAAAGACCTATCACAGCCACTTCCGGTACACTCTTCTATTCTTCCTCTTCCTCCACACACTTTCTTCCTTCTTATCCTCCTTCAACTACACTCCACCCCAAGTCCTCCCTCACCCCTCCCCACCCCGCCTTTCTTTACACACGCCGCATAAAATTCAAAATGACTTAAAACATAAAGCATGAAATTGTTTGGGAATTTTTCAATTATAATTTCCCCCAATTACGACGCCTGACACCTACTAGGTGGCTCGTGTGACAGACGACCAAAACAACGCTCCCGCTAAGGCTCCTGTGCATGCCAGACACAGCGTGGGATATCTAAATCAACCTTAATAAGTGTGCTATTATGTGGAGGAAGTGGATCATATTTTATGGTGTGTGTGTGTGGGTGTGTGTGTGGGTGGGTGTGTGTGTGTGTGTGGGTGGGTGTGTGTGTGTGTGTGTGTGTGTGACTACATGAAGTAAGCCAATAGAGTGAAGTAAAAGAATGAAAAATCTTACTTCCATCAACATATCCGATACCTGACCATTATGAGCATATTAAACAGCTTATGATGAATTTTGGACATATTGGACATATTGTCTCTTAACCTACGAGTATTAAACTTAATAACTCAAGGGGTTAAGTCATCGTACTCGAGGGGTTAATGGTCATCTTCAGCGCTTCTAAAAGTCACTGTTGGTAAGATCTACACAGCATTTCCTGTATGAGTCATTTGTCTTCACTCTTCGTATATGAGTCACTTCTTTTAAGTCAACGCTTCTGCCATTAAGCTTCATGCCCCATCAAATAATTTTATTCCTTACAATTAAGCACCGAGACGAATGAACGAGGGAAATATTTTTTTTTTTTTACAATTATCGATGAAAGAAAGAAGAATAATCGTGTTAGTTTATTTTAAACGTTAAGAAGTTAAGATGGAAGATGATAGTAGATGACGGAAGATGATGATGATGTTTTAATATGATAATTTTTAGGTCGTTTCATAAACCAAAAATTTCATCATCGTTTTCACTCATATCCTATAATTTTCCTTGGGCTAATTATGACCCTACGGGGAATCAGAAATTGAACTACAAGAGGATTGAAAAAGCTATACCTACACCCCCCTCCCCCACACACACACCTGTCAGTGTTGTGGATAGTGGATTGCTCGATATCCCTGGATGACGTGGATACCAAAATGAATAATCCACATCAACACCATCAAGGAAGGCTACCAATACATTTCCCCTAAAAAGGTTTGTCATGTTACACCCAGTTGACCTGCTCTGGATCACAACCCTAGCAGCAGCAGGGCCTTCTACCTTGATATTGAAACAGTTTATTTAGCCAGGAAAATAAAGACACAGAGTCGATAATAATAACAATATTGAAACGGCTGAGCCAGTTGAGAGCCTGAGTTCTCTTGAAGGCACTGATCATTTATCTCAAGGAAGTATTATGTAATATTTAGCATCATCTGGAATAGTACACGCAACATGGTGGTAGTAAGAACATATCATAATGTTCCCACGGTTATCACCTCTGCAACACTAATCTCTACAAGGCCCTTCGTAACAGAGCCATTCGTAAAATATACTCCGCAAAAAAGTCATACTATCCTGTCAGGCTGCATCACCCTGAGGTAGAGTGACAACAGCCAGGGTATGGTAAATGTATATAATGTGTATAACCCTGGTCTTGGTATGGTTGATGGTGATATTGTTGGAGGTGGTCTATTTCTAGAGAGTGTAGGGCGCTAATACAGGAGTATCCTTCTTCAGAGTACTATAGTTGTACTCCGAGGAGGCTGCAGCTGAAAAGTGAAGACAGCTTCTCGGAGGTAATTGAGGCTGTTACCGATTCCAACGTTGATGGCTTTGTTAGTACTTGTATCGCGACTGACTAAATCAAACGTGTTGGTGTAGTTTAAGAAGGTGAGAACTACAGGGGGCATATGCATTTGTAGGTTGTTATAATGAAGACTAGGAAGTTGACAAGACAGTTTATGGTGGAGGAGGCCTTTGTATTGTTGAATTACTGATGGTCTATGAAACCTGAACAGTCCGTAATAAACCGAGTCAAATATAAAACTCTTGCAACTTAGAAGATCAGGATGGTGGTGGATGGCCGTAACTCGTTGAATGATTGTAGACTTTGTGACTTCGGTACTGGAGGGAAGTATTAATGAAGGGGCAGAGAAGTATAGCTAGTTCAGGGAGATATTCTTGTAGAGCTTCACTGGAAGGTCAATGGGATTAAGTATTCAATCATAAAGACCTATTCGCCTGGTGACTTCAAACACTTGTACCAATTCAGTGGGTAAGGGCATTGGCAGCGTCAAGGTGGGGACGTGTCTAACATATTGTGTCAAAATGATCATTGATTTTTTTTAGCTATAAATAAGGAGGATGCGCTGTGCGTCTTCTTCCTTAAACCACATAATCTCTTAAAGGGTTCATTAATCAAATTGTCTAACCTAACCTAACCTAACCCAACCTAGTCTAACATAACCTAACCTAACCCAGCAAACCTA
>NW_024715115.1:0-2500 GCF_018991925.1 Homarus americanus
CACCACATAGAACACCACCTCAAATATGATACTATTAGACCAATAAACCGCTATAAACCCCAATAATAAAAGACCTAGCAATATGACTATAATTAGTTAACCAATATTTTACAAAATACCTATAAAACATAATAATAAAACACACTCATTAGTGTATATTAGTTGAATGCACAATCTGATGAGGCAAAAAAAACAAAATACACAATAACCTATAAAGATAAAGTAGAGATTTTAAAAACTAATATACTAGTAGATGGTCTAAGACAATCAAGCGAAAAGGTATTCCACCAAATCTTTTATGAATTCCAACTCCCACTGAGCGGTACGCCCAATCAAACAACGTAGCACATAACACGCCGCCCGCCAGCTCTGCTCGGTGAATAGGAACCAGCACATGGATATACAACACCGCCAATGTGCTCCTCCCATCTCTGAGGAATCTGGTGGGCAACTTAGTATTATATTATATGTACACAAACAAAAAACAAAAAATAACAAAACAAAAACATTTACACAATAAGAATAACAATATCATTAATATTAAAATAATAATAACATGCAATTACATTTTATCATACTAACAAAATAGTAGTATAGCCCACTATACTTAACTATATAGGTTAGGTTACGAGAGAGAGATCTAAAAAGTATATATACACACACACACATACATATAGACAAACAAACAAATTAGGAAACCACACGCCAGTGCTATCAAATCTAGTTCGGCACTGATCTCACTGTGTGAAGGTGGTTAGCTAGCTTGGGTAAGACTCAGCTGCCGAGTTGTTTTTCACTGAGTTAAGCACTGTTCACCACTATTCATCACTGGTTCCATTCCTTGGCCAAATGAGATAGTACCTTATGGCAAGAACTTGTTGATAGTCCGCTGGGGAGGAGGGTTCAGGGGAGTGAGTTGGTATGGGCCAACATATAAATAATAATAATAATAATAATAATTAACGGTTTATTGAAAGAGCTTGGCAGCCAGAAGACTGAAAATATACAGTTACATATTTGGGGAATGGGTTACGAATTACAAATAATATACAAGTAACATGAGTGACACAAATAAGACATATAATAACTAGCTGGGGAAAAGCTCAAACTACAGTTCATTTCAACATAGTGACAGTGCAAGGAGTAGTGTTTACTGGGAGTGAGTACACTGATTTATTACAAGTTATCGATAATTTTTACAATGGTTGGGACTGGGCTGTTCTTATAGCGATCAGTTCGTGCACGTATGGGCTGGGCTGGATGCGGTTGTGGTGTCGAAGAGCAATTCTCGGACTAGGGATCTCAGGTGGTAGTAGGAGCCGGTGTCGGGGATGGTGTAGAAGCTTCTTACCAAATTTGCAGATGAGGTCGTGGTGATGGTCAGTGAGAGTCTAAAGGGTCAGTGTGTTGAGCGCTTCTTGATATGTGGAGTAGGAAGGGTAGAGAATAATCTTGCATGGCCTCTTTTGCACTTTTTCGAGGTGTTTACGTTGTGTGGCATTTAGGGAGGAAGACCAGGTGGAGGAGGCATAGGTGAGCTTGGGAAGTATGAATGTTGTGTAAACACTGAGGAGCTCGTGTGCAGGACCACCGAGGGACTTGAGTCGGCGTAGGAGGTGGAGACGGAAACTGGAGGATTTGATAACTTCACTGACGTGTGTTTTCTAATTTAGTTTGTTGTCTATATGTATGTGTGTGTGTGTGTGTGTGTGTGTGTGTGTGTGTGTGTGTGTGTGTATACTACTGTACTTTTTAGATCCTCCTACGCAACCTAACCTATTATAGTTAAGTATAGTAGGCTATACACTATTTTGTTAGTATGTGTTATAAAATGAAATTGCATGTTATTATTATTAATATTATTATTATTAATATTATTATTATTATTATTATTATTATTATTGTTATTATTATTACATGCTAATATAATACTAAGTTGCCCGCCAGATTTCCTCAGAGATTGGAGGAGCACATTGGCGGCGGTGTTGTTTATACTCCGCCCGATTACTGATTCCTATTCACCGAGCCAGAGCTGGCGGGCGGCGTGTTATGTGCCACGTTTTGTTTCCCATTGGGCGTACCGCTCAGCTGGGGAGTAGGAGATTTCATAAAAAGAAAGTTTGAGTGGAGAGCACACCTTTTCCTTCACATACAGTTATCTTAGACCATCTACTAGTATAATAGTTTGCACAAAAATACTCTACACTCTTTCTAGGTTGTTGCTATTTTTTTTTTTTTTTTTTTTGACTTCTCATCAGATTGTGCATTCAACTAATATACACTATTAGTGTGTTTATTATTATGTTTTATAGTATTATTTCGTATAATATTGGGTAACACAATTAGAGTCACTAGTATAGTATATTATTGGGGTTTATAGCAGTTTGTGGTCTAATAGTATCATGCTTTATGAGTGGTGTTCTATGTAGTGATGATTAGGCAATAAAATATGCTTTGGGGGTTTATAGCAGTTTTTGTGGTCTACTAGTATCATGCTTTA
>NW_024715116.1:0-13586 GCF_018991925.1 Homarus americanus
ACATATAGCACCACCCATCATCACTACATATAACAACATCCATCATCACTACACATAACATCCATCATCACTACATATAACACCCTCCATCATCACTACAAATAACACCATCCATCATCACTACATATAACACCACCCATCATCACTACATATAACAACATCCATCATCACTACATATAACAACATCCATCATCACTACATATAATATCATCTATCATCACTACATATAACACCATTCATCATCATCACTACATATAACACCATCCATCATCGCTACAGATCGGTAAAGTAGTATCCGAGATTCTAGTGCAGACACACCACAAACAAACATACTTCTTTGTTTTATATAGATAGATCATCACTACATATAACACCACCCATCATCACTAAATATAACACCATCCATCATCACTACATATAACACCACCCATCATCACTAAATATAACACCATCCATCATCACTACATATAGCATCATCCATCATCACTACATATAACACCATCCACCATCACTACATATAACACCATCCATCATCACTAAATATAACACCATCCATCATCACTACAGATCAGTAAAGTAGTTTCCCAGATTCTCGTGGGGACACACAAACACACAGACATACTTCTTTGTTTTATATATATATATATATATATATATATATGGATTGTGATGTGTTGCTGACCGTTGGTATATGAGCATGTTGTGTTGAGGATTATTGTGTTGTATTGTGGTTGTGATTTATTTCGTGATGGTGATACTGTAGTAGTATGTTAATGATATGTTGTGTATGTGATCATTGCTGTTTTATGTTACTTGTGACCCACTGAATTGCCCTCTTAAGTAGCTTAATTTTGATAATCTGTTTCACTGATAGATGCTGATGATCCGAGTTGTACAGTAATGTGGTGCTTTGGATATACAGCATCTCCGAATGGGGAGGTATTAAAAATCAGTGTTTACCAATTACACTTTCCAAATTAGATGATCTCCCACCAATCACACTTCAGGGCGCTATCATTCTGCCAAATTCTAAAATAGATATCCGAGGCCTCACCATTTCATCTAATATGTCATGAAAGCCACACATCCTCCATATTGCTAAAGGTGCCTCCCGAAAGTTGGGAATGGTGGACAGATGCCGTAGCTACTTCACTCCTGAGCAGTTACTTCAAATATGTTAGGGATTTATTCATCCTGACTTGGAGTACTGCTCTCATATCTGGGGTGACGCTTCTTCTGTCCAACTGTTAGATAGGGTAGAATCAAAGTCATTTCGCGTTATTAACTCCTCCTTTCTCTTTGCCGCAATGTTGCTTCACTCTCTCTCTTTTACAAGTTCTTTAACGGGCAATGTTCGGTGGATCTGGCATCCTGTGTACCGCCGGCAAGGGCGTGGGCTCGTAACACACTATTGCCCGCGGTGCCCACCTTTTCTCTGTGGATGTCGGTCACACTAGAATAACCCGTTATAGTAACTCCTTCTTTCCTCACACAGCCAAACTGTAGATTGCTCTGCCTGCTTCTGTGTTTCCACAATCATAAAATCTGTCCCACTTTAAAAAGCTGGTTTTCCGGCATCTTCGCGGTGTAGATTAATATAACCCCTGAAGATGTGAATTACACGAAAGCGCTTGGGAACTTCGTGTTTTCTTTTTCCTTGTGGTTATCAGCATATATATATATATATATATATATATATATATATATATATATATATATATATATATATATATATATATATATATATATATATAAGTTTAAATGTCTCCGACACACCAGGGAGACGAATGACAGCGGCACCACGGTTGAGAGGGGCTTGTCTGTATGACCGTCACTAAATACAGACCAGTTAGATTTTTCTCCTAACATATCACAACAGTATATCACAATTATCACAAAGTCTTCATGTGTAGTGATATACTGCACTCTATATACTGTGGCTGCATTTCTGAATCAACTGGTTAAAACTGTATGGTGTGTCTTCATATGGACGCGTATAAAAAAAAATCTTTGAGAATAATAGTTGCTGATTCTCCGGCTACAACCAGTTGGTTACCTGTTGTTTATTTGTTTTTTTTTCCTCCGTGTTGGGTGTGTAGGTAGGGGGGGGGGGTAGTCCCATGAGGATGTTCAACTTGTGGGAATAAATACGAATTCTAAAAATGTGGCAGTTGACTCTTTTGACTCAAGCGAGTTACCAGATGAAATTTAAATCTCCCGTTGGAAGTGTTAGAATTAAATGTAATCTTCCCAATAATAATAATAGACAATGTACTGTATTAAGTGATGAGGAGGATTGAAAAAGTAAGAGACAAACCCAAAAGTCTATTGACCACGAATGGGTTTATTATCGCATTAGACTATAATTATACTGTATATTGGAGATCCATATAATATATGAGAACAAAATAAGTTGAAGAACACTTTTTATCGAATTGTTCATCTCTTTACTTAGTATCTACATTGCTAACATTAAGATCTTCCTATACACTGTAAGCGTGAGAACATTGTCAGTATCGCCCAATTCACTGATTACAAAATTACCGATACAATCAGTTACTATTGCTCAGGCAGTGAGAGACTAAGGACTGTAGAGGAAGCACATCCATCATCCTGTTAGTTTCAAATTGATACATTCCAGACATGAGAAAATGACCAGATTCTTTAAAAAATTATGTAGCGGAAGGTTATGTAATTATTAGACTTTTATGGCGAGCTTTTGGTTATGTTGATTTTTATTTGCTGTTGTAGATAACACTATAAAAAAGTTTTGATGGAATATTTAATTAAAGATGATTTTTGTTTTCAGTGAAATGTGTAATTACGACACAGCATGATGGTTTAATGGCTGTTTCGTAGTTCTTTCAAACCAATGACATAGAGACTACTTATTGTCAAGTAATCTGAGTCGAAAAGAAAATACCAAAATATGTTGAGCAAAATTTTCAAATTGTTCACGGGATATAATGTATTTATATTTGGTATATTAATAGTTTAGTAAAAAGTTGCAAACGCCATATACAATAAATATACCTTTATTTATTTATTTTATTTAATTTGTCAGCAGAGACGAGAAAGTCGCTACAATTGATGGAAGGGAAACTTTAATTTACTAAATAGAACATGTCATGAGAGAGAAAATACCACCGATATTTTTATGTTCCATATTACAGCTACACACAGCTGCAGTATATATGTGTGTTCTGGATAATAGAAATGAAAGGGGAGAAACTTTCTTGATTTTCTAACAATAAAAAAACCCTGCAAATTCATGGTTCGTTGTCAGCCGAGGAACATTTGTTGACGAGTATCAACACCAGGATAATTGACGATATGTTACGTACGTGATTTATTGACTCCGCGGTAATTTACTCATTCGAGAGATGTTGTGGAACATAATTTATGTGCAAATGTGAGTGTTGACGAAGGGCGGCTTGAGAACAGCAAGAGAGAGATGACGTGTTGCTGGTAACTAGTTGTAAGATATTCACATATTTCAAGATGACACACACACACACACCCTCCATCATCTATGGATTTCAACCCCTCGAAAATGTTATATTTGTATGAACCGAGACCTTAATTTATAGATAATGTATAATAAAAATTGGACTTATGCTCAGGTTTATATAAATAAATGTTAAAAATGAGATTTAGACTCGTTCTCGGGGGGCAGGTACTGGTCTCGAATAGTCGGTCTCTGTCTCTTATTTAGTGGTCTCGACTATATTATTTGTGTGGATGCAGCACAGTGAAGTCTAAGTCTTCAGTACACAATCTTCAGTACCTTTACTATCCCCAACTGCGGAGTTAGGTACGTAATTGCAGCTAGATGGACTGGGTGTGTGCCTCGGGATCGAACCAGCGAGCGCTTTATCCACTCGGCCGACGCATCCTTGTAGTTAGAGTAAAATTTAAGATATTAAAAGGAAAATAATTCGAATAAAAATCACGTGGGGTAGTGAGATGCCGATAAGGGGCAGACATAGAATTGGATATGAAAACCCAAAAGATTTTCGATATTGTTGAAGGGAAGACTTGGGGGTAGGAGAGGACAGAGCAGTACTGGAGTGAACTGATAGAAATAATATTTGAGAGCGGGAAGACTTATAAGATAAAAACAGAAAATGGAATGGAAAAAAAATATTGGCTGTAGAAAATGAAGCTTTATAATTAAACTAAAAAGTAATAAAGGTAAAACTAGGTGCAAGGCGGTAGAAGATGATGCCCAAATATTTAACACAAAGGTACAGAAAGTTTACGAGAAAGGAACTACTGTAGAAGAAAGGTGGCGAGAAATGGGCAGTGCTAAATATTACTAAGGTCATTTTACAGGCAAATTTGGGTGTTACAGGCACCCAAATAGCTTTGATGTTATTTAATCAGCAAATTCGAGTGTTTTAAGCACCCTTGGTGTCAGTTTACAAGGTAAAAATTCCCGTTTTCTATGATAAAATTTTCCCGTTTTCTGAGTTTTCTACCTGTTTTCTTGGGTAGTCTTTGTCGTGGTTTTCATTTGTTTATTGCATTTGGCTGCTTCAACAGCATTCTGGTCAGCATCATGGTTGTGATTCTTGACTGGCTGTGGATTTCCATTATCAACAGATGTGACTAAGGCACCTTTGCACCTTCACACTTCACCCCGCGACCACTGTTTGGTGTATACTGTATGTAGCCATTGTAGCAGAGTTTCTGACCACCTTTATAACTCTGTATGATCTCCATAGCGATGAAATTTTCACGTTTATAGAGTTGTCGATGTACCGTCCAGGAGCTCCAGAACACTAGCAACACACTATACACGCCGTAGCCCATTAGCTCGAAGTGAATTTTTTTGTCATTTTTGCTTAGTAAAACAAAATTGCCATTTTTTCCTTTTGTCATATTTTCCTGTGCCATTTTTTCCGGTGCCATTTTTCCAAGTGCCCGCGGTCACATACCTAGAGGTCTTGTGAGGTGAGGTGAAGTCAGGTCAGGTCTGGTCAGGTGGCAGTGGCCATGATAGCGAACTTTCCCTTTGATCTTCTTGTATCCATTAGCACCTTGACCACCCTCCCCACCTAGCCTACCCTCTTATCCCCCTCCCCCATCGAATCCCCTCTCTTCTCCCCTACCTTTCCGTTCGACGTCAGATGCTCTTTGCATATACCTGTACCTAAAATTAATTTCAAAGAGGCTTTTTGATTCTAAAATGCTTTACATAATTCCATCTGAGATATAAAAAAGGTATCTATACATATGTGTGAGACTCAGTGTGTTAGGAATTCTGCTTAAATATTTAAGTATCGCCCCCTCCCCCAGCGCCCGCCAGATGTTACGTGGTGCAAAAACTTCAGCCACTCATCAATTAGAATCGAGCAGTGACGTCATCACAGCCACACCCCCCAATTTGAGGGGCAGTTCACGGTGAGTCATAGTCAGAATCAGTCATTATGGAGGCAACAATCATCCACAAACTCCTCAACTGAAGGAGATTGATAGCTACTTGGAATGCCCAGGGGATGAATTGGAACCTACTGAGGTCTCTCCCGAAATCATGTGACCCCACAACCTGTATTTGCTGCTTGTGAGCGTCTGTTTGGTCATGCTGGGCTATTATTATTTAATTAATTTATTACACCCCACGGGGCGACAAGCCGAGTCATAAGACCATGCGGTACAGTGGTACTCGTATCTCCCTGGACACGCTATGGCTTGTGATATGAAGACATTGATGTGATTTGAGGACAATGGGATTTAGCACCCACCAAAGCGTGGGTAGCGTGCAATAATTCTATTTAGATTATTATGTATTCGTAGGTGGTGACGTATAGTGGTTAATGACTCTTCCTGTGGTAGGAAGTCATAAGAACATAAGAACATAAGAAAATAAGGAATCTGCAATAGGCCGGTTGGCCTGTGCATGGCAGCTCCTGTCGAGAGTTACTACCACTCTCTATCATCCATAAATCTATCTAGCCTCCTTTTGAAACTTTCCAGAGTTCCCGCACTTACTACAAAGTTGCTAAGCTTGTTCCACTCGTCCACCACCCTATTTGTGAACCAGTTTCTTCCTATCTCCCTCCTAAACCTAAACTTATCCAACTTGAATCCGTTGCTCCGAGTCCTATCCGGCTCGGATATTATAAGAACTTTATCTATATCCCCTTTATTGATTCCTTTCACCCACTTAAATACTTCTATCATATCTCCCCGCACTCTTCGTCTTTCTAGGGAATGCAAGTTAATTTTCTTTAACCTATCCTGATATGGAAGGTTTCTAAGTCCCTGAATCATTTTTGTCATTCTTCGCTGCACCGACTCTAGTGAATTTATATCCATTCTATAATAGGGGCACCAGAACTGAACCGCATAATCGAGGTGCGGCCTAACTAGCGCAAGATATAGTTGCAATAAGACCTCTGCACTCTTGTTACTTACACTTCTACATATAAAACCCAATACTCTGTTTGCCTTATTTCGAACATTAACGCACTGTTTTCTAGGCCGTAGGTCCGGGCTTACAAGTACCCCTAGGTCTCTTTCACAAGTCGACTTCTCTAGGTTGATGTTGTTCAGGCTGTATACATTATAAGTATTTGTTCTTCCAATATTAAGTACGCTGCACTTGCTGGTGTTGAATTTCATTTGCCATTTTTCAGACCACCCCTGCAGTTTATTTAGATCCTCCTGTAATGCATTTGCATCCTGCCCTGAATTAATTTGCCGCCCTATTTTGGTGTCATCCGCAAACTTGCTTATGTCACTGCTGATCCCAGTATCTAAATCGTTTATGTAGATTATGAACAAGAGTGGGCCTAGTACTGACCCCTGGGGAACCCCACTGGTTACACGGCCCCACTCAGATTTAACACCATCTACGCTGACCCTCTGCGTTCTATCGGTGAGCCATGATTTTATCCAATTTAAAACTTTCCTCGATACCATGAGCCTTAATTTTTCTCAGAAGCCTCTGATGCGGTACTCTGTCAAATGCTTTGCTAAAGTCTAGTAAATAACATCGTAATTTTCGTCATTATCTACTACCTCGAAGACTTTCCTAAAAAAACGTTAGCAGATTTGTTAGACAAGATTTTCCCTTTGTAAACCCATGTTGAGAGTCGTAGATTAATTTGCTTTTCTCGAGATGCGATCGGATGCTATCTGCTATAATTGATTCAAGAAATTTCCCCACTACTGACGTCAAACTGATCGGCCGGTAATTTGACGCTGATGCTCTGTCTCCTTTCTTAAATATGGGTACTACATTCGCCTGTTTCCACAACTCTGGCACAACTCCAGTGTCTAATGATTTTGTAAATTAATTTACGAGGGGTCCGCTAATCTGTTCCCTACACTCTTTTAAGACTCGCGGAAAAATTTCATCCGGCCCTGGGGATTTTGTGTTCTTTAGTTTATTTATCTTCTTAAGAACATCCTCTTTTCTGATGGTGATATTCTTTAATTTCTCTTCTTCCTTTCCCTTAAATATCAGTTCCACCTCCGCCCTGACAGGGCGTTAGTGTTGAAGGGTGTTAACGTTGGGACAGTTACAGAGTTTACAAGAAGAGAAGTGTAGGTCATCCCCCGTCTCAGATACTAACCTAATACGAGCAGAGACAACAAACATTATGTCTGCAGACCATAAGTCGACGTCGACGATATTTGTATTGATAAGGAAGAAAGATAGATTGTAGGGAAAAGAGCGGCTGAACATATTCCCTTTCAGTAGGTCATGCTGGGCTTATATTTAAGCCTAAAAGATCTTAATTGGACAACCATAATTTTGAGAATCAGTTATTGATTATTCTTAATGTAAAGATTTGGAAATAAACATGTGTAATGCTTTGTGCCTTTTATTTTTATCTTAAGTTAACTAAATTTTTTTGTAATTTACTGTAGATTTATTTTAACAATTTTGTTACTTTTTACTTCCAGTACATTACTTGAGTATTTTAAGAATGAGATACTTTATTTTTTTACTTTATTTGAGTGTAATGACCTTTGGATACTCTTACTTCTACTTGAGTAACGTTTTGCTAATGTAACAATACTTCTACTTAAGTAACGAAGTCCAGTACTTTTTGCAACCCTGGAATGTTATTAGCTTTTGTCTTTTACCAACTGGACGGTGGTATGGCGAGGTGTTCCCGTTTTCTATTATCAAAACTTCTCGTTTTTTATGATCGAAACTTTGTAATACTGCCATGATTTTAGAGTGAACTATGTCATGTTTTAAAGGAAATACATGAAAATTCAGCTTCAACAATGATTACCCGCCATAGCGCCCTATACGACTGTGTTACTGTTAAAACCACGAGTGACTGAGACGCCTGAGGCATGAGCACATCACAGTGACCTGTAAGTGTGATGTCATAGGCATGACTGTGCGGATTTGCTGGAATCTAGAATGTGTGTCAGGCTCGATTTTCAAATGGAGAGTCTGGTTGGAGCTTCCCTCTTACAGGATACATATCTAATTAACATATACACAACAGCAGTGATTTAGATGATAAAGTCGAGAAACACAATGAACCATGTGAATTAATAAGTTATGATGTGCATATATATATATATATATATATATATATATATATATATATATATATATATATATATATATATATATATATATATATATATATATAAATCACTGTAGGTGCGCGTGATCTAGGTATATACTGATAACCACAAGGAAAGAAAACACAAGTTCCCAAGCGCTTTCTAATTCACACATCTTCAGGGGTAGTACAGACTTACTCACCCTATATTGTATATATATATATATATATATATATATATATATATATATATATATATATATATATATATATATATATATATATATATATATATATATATATATATATATATATATATATATATATATATATATATAATTTATCACGAATTATTTACATATATATTCAATATAAATTGTGTGAAGTTAGTGCATTGTAAATAGTGTTGTAGTGTTAATAAAAAGACAATGAATAAAGGCATGAGAAATAATTGTGGATGTTTCAAAGACGAGTAACGTGTGTGTGTGTGTGTGTGTGTGTCCTAAGTACGATGGTTGCACAAAATTACTGACTTTAATATTATTAATCTATTTGACAGATACTTGGCGACTTCTACGCCATCTGTCAACAAGTTAATAAGTTTCGCGGCAAACTTCATCCTACCTGAGAGACCAGGAACATATACAGAGCTTTTCATCTCGTTCAAACACAAAAATATAAAATCAAATATTTAAATAATATCAATTATGATAATTTTCTGCTACACGAATGATTTTTTTAAAACAATTCTTTAAGTTTTGGATACATTAATTACAAACCTAAAACTTCCATGAAGATTAAAGAATAAAGTCCAAGTGGATCCCATCAGCCGAACGATTGTTAGAGGCATTATAGATACAGTACACTGTATACTAAGCCTTCACAGTAGACGTTAAAGGCTGCACTCGGCTGCCTTGGGTTAGGTACTCATTTACACACGGGTGTACTGGTGTTTGATGTAATAATTGTGTTTATCTATTAATTACAGTAAGAGTGAGGAGGGAAGGGGAGACGTTTACCCCCAGACGCCCCCCCCCCCCTTCCCGTTTGGTGTTCCTCCGCACCACTAGTCAGGGGGAGATAATATCAGAGATAGGAGAGAGAGAGAGAGAGAAGAAAAGACGGAGAGAGGTATTCACTTATGTACTGTATTCGTCAGATGGCAACAACCTTATCCACAAACCAGCCACACGCAAACACCCATAGTCTATCCCACACTTACCCTTACCAAGACTTCCCCAACTGTAGAACACCTCACCAACACTGGCTTTTACACCATTCACAGGGAACATACAGAATCAAGTCACTGGTCACACTCAACACATGGTCACAGGATGAAGACTCATTGATGATCAGAGCCTTCCTATTACCAAAGGTCTTATACACAAAGGCTGTCTACTTGACATTACACTGTGCAGTTAGTGTCAAACTTACTACTCAATGACTCTCCTCGTGGGGGTGGGGGGGGGGATCATATACGTAGGAAGAATAACAACACCAACCTATGGATAAAGAGGAACATATTTATTTGGTGACGTTTTAGCGGTATTTGTTGTCCTCATCTGACCTTCGCCTGCTCCTTCATGAAAGACTGGTCTGAGTCTCCTTCCCCGAGAGAAACACATTGAGATCCCTTACAGAAAACATAATAGGCTGATATCTATGTAATAAATCCTGTCCATACTGCTCCAACCTGCCTCCCCTGCCTTACTGCTCCTGCCTGCCTCCCCTGCCTTACTGCTCCTGCTGCTCCCCTGCCTGCCCACTGCTCTACCCGCCTTACTGCTCCCTCTTCCCCCTGCCTGCACTGCTCCTGCCTGCCTCTCCTGCCTTACTGCTCCTGCCTGCCTCTCCCCTGCCTTACTGCTCCTACCTACCTGCCTCTGCCACTGCCCTGTCTGCCTCCCTGCCTTACTGCTCCTGCTTCCCGTCTTACTGCTCCCTGCCTCCTCCTGCCTGCCTCTCCTGCCTCTGCTCCTGCCTACTGCTCCCACCTGCCTCCTCCGCCACGCTCCCCTGCCTCCCCCTGCTCTTACTGCTCCTGCCTGCCTCCCCTGCTCTTTCCTGCCCCTGCCTGCCTTCCTGCCTGCTCCTGCCTGCCTACTCCACTGCTCCTGCCCTGCCTGCCTCTCCTGCCCACTGCTCCTGCCTGCCTCTCCTGCCTTACTGCCCTGGCTGCCCCCTGTCTACTGCTCCTGCCTGCCTCCCCTGTCTTACTGCTCCTGCCTGCCACCTCTGCTCCTGCCTGCCTCCTGTGTCTTGCTCCTGCCTGCCTCCCTGCCCCCTCCTGCCTTCCTGCCTGCCTGCCTGCCTCTGCTGCCTTACTGCTCCTGCCTGCCTCACTGCTCCTGGGCCGCCTCTCCCTGCCTTACTGCTCCTGCTGCCTCCCCGCTGCCCCACTGCTCCTGGCTGCCTCCTGCCTGCTTGCTGCCTGCCTCACTGCTGCCTTCCCCTGCCTTACTGCTCCTGCCTCCCCTGCCTGCACTCCCCCGGCCTTGCTGCTCCTGCCTGCTTCCCCTGCCTTACTGCTCCTGCCTGCCTCCTGCCTTACTGTCCTGGCTGCCCTCCTGCCTTACTGTCCTGCTTATCTGACATACTGCTCCTGCCCCACACTGCACTTACTGCTCCTGGCTGTCCTGCCCCTTGCTGCTCTGCCTCCCCGGCCTTACTGTCCTGCCCTTCCCCTGCCTTATATCCTGTTGCCTCCCCTGCCTTACTGCTCACTGCCTGCCTCCCCCGGCCTTACTGTCCTGCTTATGGCCCCTGCCTTACTGCTCCTGCCTGCCTCCCCTGTCCTTGCTCTGTGGCTGCCTCCCCTGACCTTACTGCTCCGCCCTGCCTCCCCGGCCTTGCTGTCCTGCCTCAGCTTCCCTGCCTTGTGCTCCTGCCTTGCCCTGTCTTGCCTGCTCCTCTTATGCCTCTCCTGTATACTGTCCTGTACTGCCTCTGGCTTATACTATCCTGCCTCCTTCCCCCTGCCTTACTGCTCCTGTGCCTCCCCTGTATTACTGTCCTGCCTCCTCCCCCAGCCCATACTGTCCCTGCCTGCTTCCCCTGCCTTACTGCTCCTGCCTACTCCCTGTCTTACTGCTCCTGGCTCCCCAGCCTTGCTCCTACTGCCTCCCCCGGCCTTACTGCTCCTGCCTGCTTCCCACTGCCTGCTCCTGCCTCCCCTGTCCTTCCTGCCTGCCTCCCTGTCTTACTGCTCCTGCCTGCCTCCCGTGTCTTACTGCTCCTGCCTGCCTCCCCTGTGTGCTCTGTGTGTTCAGGTCAGGCGTCACCTTGCTTGTCGCTCTGTAATTAACACCTCTACTGGGGATGACCAATTAACGTACTTAAATCCTCAACACTTGCACTAATGTTCCAGGGTACCATTGCAGTCAGTACTTTGGATCATGGCTTTATGAAAGTGAAGTTAAATAAAGCAAGCAACATGACACTGAATAGTGATGATAACTTTTCTGGCAGTCAGAAATAAACATGAACATCTTTGCTGGTATATATAGAAAAATTTTGTGTAGGAACATCTTTTCCAATATGGCATGTTACTTTACGTCCGTCAGTGGGGGCCACTTGGTAACTAAGAGCACCATGGCCAGGTCATCTGTCATGGGCAGTGGCTCAGTTCGTTATCTCACCCTTCATGGGCGTGTGTCATGCACATATTATTGTTACCTCTATATTATGGCTTATATGTCATGCGCAGAGATTTGTCGTCCTCTCGCCGTCACCACCATCCAGTATTTTTGTGAATTGTGCCCGTAGTGATGTTTATCTGTTGGTAACAGTCATCTAAATATCCTTTACAAGATAAATCAGTGTCCAGTCAAAGACAAAACTACAGTATTAAGAACAACAAGACTCTCCCGTACCTCTAGGGCCTCGTGTACTGTGACCGATGTTATGGGATTTTTCTCCGTGTCTTTCTGTAATTACCTTAGTAATTATAGTGTGAGTCTCTCTCTGCGATGTAGGTCTCGATATCGTTATTAAAGGTCTCGGTCTCGGAATTTTGTTTTGCAGGGGCCTTTCCAGACTCATTAATTAGTCTATTAATTTTAAATAAAGGGATTTCCTGGTATTGGTCAATAATCTTAGGCACGGCGACCCAGGTAACAGACTTAATGACTGGTGAAAAAACAGGGTCAAGTTTCCATCACTGGTCAGTCTGACACTAACCATTGTAACTGTGCCTGTCTAGTACTTCTGATGACTGTGTATTTAATACAGGAGATAAAAATAGAGCCCCATAGATGCCGGACACCAGCAGATTTCAGAAGGCAAACTTTGATAGGTTGAAAGGCAGCTGAGAAAAGGAGTATCACGCTTGAGGGATGGATTACATGACCTCACACTATGTACATACGCAGAACAAAAGAACATAAGAAAATAAGGGAGTCTGCAATAGGCCGGTTGGGCACCATGCATAGCAACTCCTGTCGAGTTACTACCACTCTCTCTATCATCCATCAGATCTATCTAGCCTCCTTTTGAAACTTTCCAGGTTCCCGCACTTACTACAAAGTTGCTTCAAAAGCTTGTTCACTCGTCCCACCACCTATTTGTGAACCAGTTTCTTCCTATCTCCTTCTAAACCTAAACTTATCCAGCAGATCCGTTGTCGGGTCTATCCTGCTCGGATGTATAAGAACTTTTATCTATATCCCCTTTATTGATTCCTTTCATCCACGCCATCTCTTCATCATATCTCCGCACTCTCTAGTCTTTTTCGAGGAATGCAAGTTAAGTTTCTTTAACCTCCTCCTGTTGCGGAAGGTTTCTAAGTACCGGAATCATTTTTGCTGCACCGACTCTGGTGGTTATATCCATTCTATAATTATAAAATGGATATAATCAATAATTATTGGAAAGATACATTACAGTGGACATCAGGTCGGCATCAGGAGCGAAAAACAAACTTGGAAGCATGGAAACGAGGGAAAAGGAATATTTAATTGGGAGGAATTGAGACTAAGCTTCCTGTAAAGTGTGTGACTTGTCTTGTGATTAGAAGTTTGTTTGGTTGAAGTATGGAATTATGGAATA